>NC_054704.1:73066826-73106826 GCF_016097555.1 Gigantopelta aegis
ACACTTCTCTGACGCAGTTAAACATGTAATAAAGATCGAAGAAGATTTTAGAAAACAAAATAGTTTTATAAGAAATAAAATACCCCCTGTGTTAGTCCCCCTTAACGAAGATAGTGATGAAGAAATGAGTTCGTCGACTGATTAAGTTATTTCTCCATACCCATCAGGAGTATTACTTTAATGTATGCATGAACTCTTTAACACCAAAAACAATTTATGTCCATATCATTCACTATCAAACAACCTAACAACCTAACAACCTATAAACTAATCGACTAGAAATGCATATAGACTACACATACATACGAGAGAAATGTTTATTTAACGACACACTCAACGCATTTGATATACGTTTATGTGGTGTCAGACAAAACGGTTAAGGAGCATTATGACAGTGAGAAAGAAACTCGCTACCGCCACATGGGCCACTGTTTCCGATAAGCAATTTTGATAAGCAATACGGGATGTTTTATATGCACCATCCCATAGACAGGATAGCACATACCACAGCCTTTATACATCATTTGTGATGCACAGGCTGGAACTAGACACAACCCATTGGGTCCACCATGTGGGATCGATCAGTCGACCTACCATGAGCGAACGCTTTACCTCTGAGCTACGTCCCGCTCCATATACAAAAGAAGCCTTAAGTGGGGTTGGGGTTGTGCAGAGGGTCACACCTCCACCAATCGCATGCATACCATATTCTTCTCTCTCTCTCCCTATAACCATATAACCATAGATTAAAATATGTTGAGTGCGTCGTTACATAAATGACCTCTCTCTCTCTCTCTCTCTCTCTCTCTCTCTCTCTCTCTCTCTCTCTCTCTCTCTCTCTCTCTCTCTCTCCCTTCAGCGCGCGCGCTTGTGTATTCCACAATATAATTATAATATTTGATACATTTTTTTTTTTCAAACTGAGGTTTTGTCACTGTGAATCCGCGCCTGCTTCATGTTTACAGATATTTTCTTAAATATAGGTCATACTACGATTTGTGCGGATAGGACGATAGAACCGAACATTAGTTTGAAACGCACTATAGAATGATGCTTTTGATATGCAAATGACCTTAGTTATTTATAGGAGAAATAACGTGCATTCAAAAGACACAGAGATGTTTAAAAAGTGGAATTAAGTCAACTTCGTGCATTTTATATGATGATTTGTATATAAAACCTGTCGGGGTTTGGGTTTGTTTTCATGTAAATGCAAAGAAAACAAATATCGAATAGGAAATAAACGTAACATTTGCAAAAAACTTTGGGTCTAAATAATTGAACAGGATAATAGGTAGCGTACCTAATGTAATAAAAGTATTTCTTACACACCCGATGGTGAGAACACCATGTGTTATTTATGATTTATGACCACGCGTAAGTCAGCCACAAGTGCAACAGCTGTATATAACCTTTAGTCGAAAAAGATGTTAAAATTTGCTTAAAACCTGGTTTTTGAGGATATGTAAGAAATAGAATAATACATTCGTGTCTGTTAGATATCATTTAACCCACAACTCTTTTTTTAGAAACGTATCAAACTCGCTTTCGCTCGTTAGATAACATTTTAAAACGACTCGTAAGATAAATGGTATCTAACGGCCACTCATGTATTATTCTCTATTTATCATATAATAGGTAGCGTATCTAGTGTAATAAAAGTGTGTGATCTCTTTCAGAAGTTGATAACTTTGTAAATTAGATGTAAATTAATCAGGTTACGGCACTACGTTTATTGACATAAGCGAACGTTCTGCACGGGACACTCCACAGTTGACTTACGCATTAATAGACTCAAACAAAATCACATTCTGAAACCAAATGAACAAAATGCACTGGTTTGGTTTAATGTAAGGATATTCAAAAAGTCACAGCGTCACATATTCATATGTCATTTGAATACCGAATACTGACCGAGAGGAATTTATATGTATAACGTGTACCACAAACACGCATTGAGCTTGAAATTATATGATAAATAGATTATTACCGTCGTGTGTTTTGGTATCGTCAATATCATGCTCGCCAGGTGCTCGCATAATACAATTTTTCATTCCTAATATATAATACTGACGATACCGAAACACCCGAGGGTAACAACCTCTATATATTCAATACCATTAAAGGGACATTCTTGAGTTTGCTGCAATTTTTAAGATGTTATTGACTAATAGAGACGTTTTAACGATTGCAATTACATATCAAATATACTTTTCTGCATAAAATAGTAGTGGCTGTATATTAAACATTTTTCTGATCGTTCTAATATTTGTACTAGGTTAAATTTCATTTTATTTCCTAAAATATAATTTTTTCTTACGTACGAAATTATTTGAAGACAAAATCCAGTTTGGGCTTCTTACAAATATTAAGACGACCAGAAACACATTGAATATACAGACACTGATATTCTAAACAAGAAAATGTATTTAATATGCAAGTTTAATCGTAGAAATATTTATTAGTCGGAAACATCTTACGATGCAGCAAACTCAGGAATGTCTGTTTAAAGTTCAGTTTGAATTATATACAATCTAATTAAAATTAGCTCCACTGGTTAATTACTATTACCTGTGGATCTAACAGCACCCCATTGGAGCTCATGTCCAGTTGATCTTTCATTCGACCAACCAAAACCTTACTTGCCAAAATCATGCTAGTGATTTGAAAAGAATTTGAAAAAATTCGGGATTATGCCGAGGGTATACAAAATGATTCGGGTGAATTACGAAGTATGCCGGAAACTAATTTCAATATAAAATTTTATATAAAATTCGTTTCAAGACGAAAAAAAACCCGTGATGGTATAGCCATAAAATCTGTTTATACTAATATACAATCCAGAGTTTATTACTGCACGTTTCCCTCTGTTTTTTAATGCTAAAATGGACCAACAAGTTCGCCTATTGCATAAATAGTCTCGCACGATATTTTTAGAATTAGTATGCTCCCGAATAACACTATAAAAGGCGAAGTATAATTGGTCGATATTTCAAGCTCTTAGAATCATAGCTAAAGTTCCATCAAATACCAGCGGACAGAGCTTAGAAGTTGAGTTTAACATTATGCCACTGAAATATCGTCGCAATCTTCAACATCTTAATTATCATCTAAAAATCCACTCTCTTAAACTAGATCACCCAGTTCAGGAACTCATTCCTATCATAGCTAAACCAGGACTAGTATTCAAAACCAATCAAAATCTTAATAATTCTTTCGCCACTAAAGCTAGTAAAATAGAAATAGAAGTAGGTATAGATAACACGCCAGTGGCACTATACCATATCAATCAGCCAGTCGAGTGCCACACACCATATCTAATTAAACAAGCTACGGATTCAACTCCATTTCCACCATTTAAGAAAATCCTGTTCGAAGCCGCAGCCAACGAAAATTACCCTGAGCACATCCATATCTACACGGATGGTTAAAGAAATCCAGATAACGGTAGGGTTGGCTTCGCAGTAGTTGAAGAAAAAATATCTAAACACTCTAAATTAGTTCAATACGCCAGGCTGTCAGATAACCTATCAGTCTATACAGCAGAACTGACAGCCATCTATGAAGCTCTAATCTGGATTAAAACTAAACAATACTCTAAAAGCGTTATTTTTTCAGATAGTCTTAGCTCTATCCAATCACTTCAAACTAATAAATCTACCAGGCCAGATATCCTCGCAGCCATCCACAATAAACTTCATGAACTAAACCAGCTTAATTTAATAGTAGTATTCGAATGGGTCCCAGCTCACGTAGGTATAATTGGCAATGAAACAGCTGACTATGGAGCCAAAACTGCACTTTCAATCACTAGCAAAATGACAGCACTACCTTTAGGAATATCAGAACTAATGTCAAAAGCAAGAAAACACTACATTAATCAATGGCAGGCCAACTGGGACCTAACAACCAATACATGGCACTATAACATCAAACCACTAATCAACTCTATCCGACCTAAACACTTAAATACTTATGTGGATAAAATAATTACTAAATTGCGCATAGGTAAATCTTCGCAGCTCAACAGCTGCTCTTTCATCAATAAAAACCCTGACTGTGAGTGTGGCACCCGGGAAGACATGAAACACTATCTCCTGTATTGCACGCTACACAACAGCCAGAGAAAACTAATGATAGAATCAATAACCGAAGCCAACCACAATAAACCAATTACACCTAACTTTTTACTTAACCCTGATAAATATCTAAAACATAAAACCTTCAAAGCAGTATATCAATTCGTCCAGTCCACCAAACCAAAACTATAAGTGCCACGTACTGCCCGCCTTGCTAGCGTTCGGTCGACGCGGACCACCAACCCGACTGATCGCAGGCAGGATGGAAAACCGTAGCACACCCATCGGGCTCCTGACAGTCATAAAGTTAAAAACTAAAATTAGAAAATGATCGCAACCACCCGCCTGTACGTCTCCCGGAGGGAAGAGCGACCCTCTGCACTCGACCGACATGCACTCCAATCCGGGGGACCAACGGAGGGAAGGTGGCGATGTATAATTAAGATAAGTAATTAATACGCTGCTTAACTCGTGACACCCGTGACTCCCTGGATGGAACATCCACCCTACACACTCGAACAGACCACGTATTCCAACCCGGGGAGAGAACGGTGAAACGACAAAAGTAAAAGCATATACCTAGCCAAATTAGCTGGCACAAATTCAGCAATAAATTAACAATTACTCAAAACCACCCGCCTGTACATCTCTTGGACGGAAGAGCGACCTTAAGCAAACAAGCACTCCAACCCGGGGATCAACGGCGGGATGGTAGCGAATGATTTAATAACTGCTAGATATGACAATGCTTGAATCGTGACATCTGTGACCCCCTTGGTGGAACATCCACCCTACGCACTCGAACAGACCACGTATTCCAACCCGGGGGGAGAACGGTGAAACGACAAAAGTAAAAGCATATACTCAACCAAATTAGCTGGCATAAATTTAGCAATATAAATTAACAATTACTCAAAACTACCCGCTTGTACATCCCTTGGATGGAAGAGCGACCTTAAGCACTCGACAAGGCACTCCAACCTGGGGATTAACGGCGGGACGGTAGCGAGTGATTAATAACCACTAGATATGCCAATGCCATCCAGACCTAACCACGATAACCATATTATTCTACTGTAAATATGTTCATGTTCTGAAGCTCGTGATTGACGACTGGCATACACCACCCGCTAACGACGCATTATTATTATTATTATTATTATTTTTTTTTATTATTATTATTATTATTTTTTTTTTTTTTAACCAGCCAATCAACATCGTTAGATAATGAACCAAGATAGGACACCACTAATTATCGCCTATTTTTTTGCAGCACTCTCATTGGTCCAATCCAGCCAATCACGGATCAAGAACCCCACTACACCTAACTGTAAATAAACTGCACGAATTTGTCTTTGTACCCGCATCATGTTTTTATTTTTTTTAAATTTTTTTCTTACTGATGCATTCCATCCTAGCTAACTAAGGTAAGTCAACTAGGGTTCCAGAAGCAAAGACATGCAGGAAAACCGATACCCAACTATCCAGATAGCCTGAAGACAAACCAAGTAAGCGTATTAAAATCCTATATTTAGGGGGCGGGAATCAAAATTCTTCAAACTAAGTACCTAGATCGGTGCATATATGTATACAATTGCTACTTGCCACCGTTAGTTTCGTTTTATTGCATTGGTAATAAAGTTAAGTATGCCAAGCACTAGGCTTTTAAACCAGTACCTACACTATAAGGGTTTAACCCTTCAAATTAGATAGCTAGGCTAGTTTAACTCCCCCTCCGTCATTGTATTCAGTGCTATACAAGGACGGAGGGCGATGGGTGGTCATGAATGACCGTTGAACTCCCTAGAATAGGGACTTAAGACAATAGGCACAACCGTAACACAAAACTAGGATTCACACACAGACTACACGCTCACTGCATCAGTACACAGGGTGCATTGACTAATGATAACAATGCACCCGCCCCCATTTAATGGTCCAGCACGTACTCTAATAAGGAACCGGACAAAAGAATACCGTTCCGAGTACACAATTGCAATGCACTCGGGGGAAGCTGAACAAAAGAATATCGGCCTCCCCCACCCAAACCCCCAATACTTGCTGCTGGTAATAACTTGGTACTTGGTGATGCCTCGACCAGAAGCGGTCAGACCCTTTCTAAGGGCCCTATGGGCAACCTAGGGAGACACCACAGCATCGAAGAGGTCTAAATTAACGAACTACTCTCGATTCACTAATGTCAAAACCTATATTAGCTCGGCCATTTACCTTTCGACCGACCGTTCAAAATTGCGCCAAATTCCCTCAATCAAAATTGCGCACCCTTTTCTCTTTGGCATTTAACTGCTCCATTCAAATTCCATTGCACCACCACCACCCCCACCCGCCTGCTACCGATTTGATCGGGCTGCTGGTGCTCCCTTGCACCTGCCAGTGCAGGCGGTCCCTCCTCTCCCCTCCCACCACGTTTCCTGTCATGGACGGAGGAGCCGGCCAAGGCCGGCTCTTGTGCCCACGACAGGCGTGCGCTACAACAGCTTGTTCTGAATGTGCACGTAAAACCCTATGACATGACATGACATGGTCGATATTTAAATTGTTATTCATAGATGAAATGTCACCTGGACATGGGAGTCCACGCAATGCTGTTAGATCTATTGGTAGACCAAAAAAAGTAAAGTTTGTTTTATTTAACGACGCCGCTAGAGCACATTGATTTTTTACCTTATCATCGGCTATTGGACGTCAAACATATGGTCATTCTGACACTGTTTTCAGAGGAAACCCGCTGTCGCCACATAGGCTACTCTTTTTACGACAGGCAGCAAGGGATCTTTTATTTGCGCTCCCCACAGGCAGGATAGCACAAACCATGGCCTTTTTTGAACCAGTTATGGATCACTGGTCGGTGCAAGTGGTTTACACCTACCCATTGAGCCTTGCGGAGCACTCACTCAGGATTTGGAGTCGATATCTCGATTAAAAATCCCATGCCTCGACTGGGATCCGAACCCAGTACCTACCAGCCTGTAGACCGATGGCCTGCCACGACGCCACCGAGGCCGGTATATTGGTAAACCAGTAGAGATAATTTTAATCAGATTGAATTATATAAAATGGAACTACAGATAAACACAATCATCATTGTGCTTATGACCATGACGTCTGCTCAGGTTCCATGTCGAAGTAAACAAAAGGTCAGAACTGCCGTCGATTGGAATTGACCTAAAGACTAGTAGTGCTCCTCTACTTTGCAGACGATAATTTTACACGTATTACCACAATGGAGTAAATGAAAAACAATGTCATTTGATTTGCGCCGACAATTTATTAACATACATATTGTGATTTCGGACAGGAAGCTGTCGTCGCATAAATATATAGCGTGACCTGCTTGAAATAGAAGTCTTTGATTTTTCAATGACTGCTTCATTATATTACACTTTCATGTCATATAGCCGTGCAGATCTGCCGGAACTCGTGAGATATTTAACAGCATATTCATGAAGTTAATAACACTCCTGCGTGTAACACGAGACCTGCGGAACTAATTGTATACCATTAACAATTCCAGAACAAACAACAGAAGTTCAGATAATAATCAATACAATCATTATAATTGTATATTCAGGCTGTACCCTGATCAAAGTCCTGGGGGTGGGGTGGGGGGGGGGGTGGGGGGGCACTACTTTTTATAAACAAATGAAACACTATACAAATTAAACCATGAGATGTGTATGCTATTTTCTGGAGTAAAAAAAGTGAGATTCTGCTCCCCCCACCCTCCCCCCGGGGAGGCTACAGCCCTAGTATTTGTATCACGCTTCGTGTTGGCAAAACAGCATTTACAAAATAATGCGTACAAAATATTTATTTTACATACATTTGTTTATAAATACATGAACGAGATTTGCAAACAGAACACAAATATTCTCATTTTATTATAGTAAGATACATAATATTTACATGGAATCAATAAATTATAAAAAAAGTTAAACGAATGTTTTGTTTAATGACACCACTAGAGCACATTGATTTATTAATCAACAGCTATTGGATATCAAACATTTGGTAATTCTGACATAGCTACATTGTTTCATTAGTCAGGTCAGGTCATAGGGTTTTACGTGCACATTCAGAGCAAGCTGTTGTAGCGCACGCCTGTCGTGGGCACAGGAGCCGGCCTTGGCCCGATTGAATCGGTAGCAGGCGGGTGGTGGTGGTGGTGGTGTTTCATTAGTAGCAAAGGATCATTTATATGCACTATCTCACAGATAGGATAACACATAGCACGGCCTGTGATAAACTAGTCGTGATGCACTGGCTGGAACGAGAAATAGCCCAATACTGGCAATAGGCCCACAGTCGTGCGCTTTGTCACTGGGCTGTGTCCCGCCCTATAACTAAAATATTATTAAACTCGTGCAATAGAACATTGATAAAGATTTAAAGATAAAACGTACCTCAATATCCACCAAATTGTTTTTACTTTCTTTTTTTTTAATTTGAAAAAAAAAAAAATCAAACTGGTTTTTAAATTAAACATAAATATGTACTAGAATTTTTACTAAAAGATGAATTATTGTTGGAAAAACAAAGTAGCTGAAAGAGGTTGTTTGGTGGATTTTATTATTATTATTTTATTTTTATATTATCATTATTTTTTTTATATTTTTTTTATTTTATTTTTTTACAATTTAAAAAAAAAAATTTGATTATTATTATTATTATTATTATTTTAAAATTATTATTTATTTTGGATGGGATGGTGTGTGTGGAGAGTGGCTAAAGAGTAGATTTTAATAAAATTTTACACTGTTTCAAAACATCGGCGTGCACAATGCCGTAATTAGTAGTATACATGTAAAACTGTTCAAATCAAGATCTGTTTTGTCTGAAAGTATATTTCCCAGTATAAAAACAGTCTCTACATGGCAGTTTCCGTACAAATGCGTACACAAACAAATAATTAACTGTGGAGTGGTTCTATTATTTATTATAGCATGTTCAGGAGAGCGAACGTTTCCGGGCGCCCTCGGTTTTTTCCAGATCACATTATTCAGAATCGATAGTGATTCTGCATTCTACTAGTACTCGCTCGCCTGAACACGCTGTCGGGCACACGCATAGTCAACGTTTTTTTTTACTTCTCTTTTGTTTTTCATATTTCCATAGGTCAGGTGTCATAAATATCGATTGTGTATAATTAATACTAATCAATACCAACCAAATCTCAATTTCTTACTTTATTTCATTTTCATGGTATTTTCTTTTTTCTTTTTCTCTTTTTTTTTTAAGAGGCGGGGTATTGGGAGGTGGGTTGTATTGTTGTTGTTTTTTTGTTTTTTTTGGTATGTGTGTGTGTTGTTTTGTTTGTTGTTCTTTGGGGGTTTTTTTTTGTTGTTTTTGTGTGTGTATACAATAAACATTAATAAAGACAAAAAGAACGTACAATAAATAAAATTGTGAAAACTGACGAAGGAAGGAAATGTTTTATTTAACGACACACTCAACAATTTTTATTTACAGTTTAATATGGCGTCAGACATATGGTTAAAGGTAGGGTCAACTCCAACAAGAGCCTTATGTGTTGGAAAGATGCATACCCGGACCACCAACACATACTGACACTTTAACAAATGAAAAACGCGTAATTTAATTTAGAGTTAATAAAAAAAACCATGATTATTCCTGCTAACTGGGGGGCAGCCAATTTTTTTTTTTTTTTTTTTTTTTTTGTGACGTCCGGTGGTATAGTTGGGGCGAAGTGACGTCAGCTCCGTCCATCTCCTCTATACACAGTGTAAACAAACGCTCTAATTTACGACAAGGCGCTTCGCTTTCATCAACCTGACTTGTAAAACAACATAAATGACTTTATTGTATAATAAACTATTTAACTAAATATATTTCAATTTGCATCAATAGAATGAAATGAAGTTACAGTATTTTTCTTTTTTTAAAAATCCAAAGAAAAAAAAAGCATATCATTAGGCCTATTGGTAGGGTACTTTCGAGCAAAAACGACCTCTCACGAAACCCAAGTGATACTCTTTTTTTTTGGGGGGGGGGGGGGGGGGGACGACGTAATTGGTCAGTTTTGTGATTTTAGATGGGAAAGTCTACTTAAGCAAGGGTTTTACAGAATTACTTACAGTAACAACGCAGGGCGGCTGGTAATGTCCATTACGAAAAGAGGGGTATCCGTGCGGTTATAACACAATACCCTGTGATCTTAATAAAAGAGGCACGTCTTTTTAGTGTGTCTAGACACAGTGTCTGGAGACCGTCTAAATATACACCTGCCAATCAGGAACCACCTGTACAGGCCGCGGAAAGAAAAGACCAATTAACCAAGAAATATTTCAGTACATGGGTTAATTTATGTACAAAACATAATACAGTTATTTCAACACTTTGACAATGGTGGTTTATTTTGTATTGAAAAATAATATATAATTGTTACTGGCTTACTGGGATGGCTATTATTACAGAACATTGCGATGCATCCGCAAAAACCAGGTATGTTTTGTTTCTTCAATTCGAAGACTAATTCCTGACGTGACACGTAACCACCAACTCGCCAGAGGGCGTATTCACTAGAATGGTACAAAATGGCTGCGCCCGTTATATATTATAACCGTCACATTTAACCGTTTTATTAATTAATTATAAGATTATACTTGTTGATATTAAGCAATAATGTGCATTATATATCGTTGAATATGCATACCAGGCCAAATACCTTAATTGTCCCCTCCTTTAAGGACCACAAAGACATTGAGTGAAGAAACCCGCTGTTGCCACTTCATGGGCTACTCTTTTCGATATGCACCATTCTACACACGGGATAGTACATACCATGGCCTTTGTTACATCAGTTGTGGAGCACTGGCTGCAATGAGAAATAGCCCAATGAGGCCACCAACGGTGATTGATCCTTGACCGACCGCGCGTCAAGCGAACGCTTTACCACTGGGCTACGTCCCACCCCCGAAAACTGACGAATGCAGGTTCAATCAATTGTTAGGTTATAGAAAAGATGTCTTGCTACTAATGAAAAAAAAAAAGGTAGCGGGTTTCCTCTTTAAGACTATATGTCAAAATGACCAAATGTTTAACATCAAATACTGAAGTAGTCGATGGTTAATAAATCAATGTGCTCTAGTGGTGTCGCTGAACAAAACGAACTTTAACTTTGTTGGGTTATAGATGTACACGGGCAGAGGAAGATGCAACGTTTTCTAGGCAGAAGATGCAACTTTAAAAAATGTGCACCTACAGTATTCAAAGAATGAACACACATTACCTATGACAATCGTCTCCAAAACATATATTAGGGGCAAGACGTAGGCCAGTGGTTCAGCGATCGCTCGATGCGCGGTCGGTCTGGGATCGATCCCCGTCGGTGGGCTCATTGGGCTATTTCTCGTTCCAGCCGTGGTATGTACTGTCTGTGAGATGGTCCATATAAAAGATCCCTGCTGCTAATCGAAAAGAGTAGCCGATGAAGTGGCGATAGCGGGTTTCCTCTCTCAATATCTGTGTGGTCCTTAACCGTATGTCCGATACCACATAACCGAAAATAAAATGTGTTGAGTGCGTCGTTAAATAAAACATTTCTTTCCAATACATATATTATGACGTTGTATTCATTATCCAATCATATATATTACATGTCCCTCATTAAAAACAATTCGCTGAATTGTATTCGTCCATTAAACATTGTACTTTTGGGGCACTTCGAAATCCGATGGATGCCTGTGCCTAATAATATAATACACGATTAACGATATAACTGTCGACACTACAAACAGTAATATAACCAATAAATAATATTGAAAAACAAGAACGACAATGGGAAAACAATTCTGGAGATTTTGTCGATGTACCACGCTCGATGTTTGCCCACAGGGTCTTCCACATAATCGCTTGATGAAGGCTTGTAGTGACATTTTGGACACTTTGTTTCTACTATCTGAAAAAAAAGATGTAAGATAACAAATATTTGATGCAGAACATGTATAATTATTTTCGAGCTTAAAGCCAATTAAGGTTCAAGCACGCTGTTATTGTGCTATAAAGGCTGGGAACGTCGTGTTTGGACACCTGGAATGACCCTCTCACTTTAAAATACAGTCCGCAGGTCCTGAATCATATAAAAATGCGAACATAAGCTTTGTTGATAGGTCGCTGTCCCTGAATGCAGAAATGGCGGGACGTAGCCCAGTGGTAAAACGCTCGCTTGATGCGCGGTCTGTCTAGGATCGATCCCCATCGGTGGGCCCATTAGGCTATTTCTGTCTCTAATCAGTGCACCATGACTAGTATATCAAAGACCGTGGTATGCGCTATCCTGTCTGTGGGATGGTGCATATAAAAGATCCCTTGCTGCTAATGGAAAAATGTAGCCGGTTTCCTCTCTAAGACTATATGTCAAAACTTCATAATTACCAAATGTTTGACATCCAATAGCTGATGATTAATAAATCAATGTGCTCTAGTGGTGTCGTTAACAAAACAAACTAACTGAATGCAGACCTAGGTATAAAGTATTTCATTTCATTTGTTGTTATTTTTTTTTTACCGGCCTCGGTGGAGTCGTGGCAGGCCATCGGTCTACAGGCTGGTAGGTACTGGGTTCGGATCCCAGTCGAGGCATGGGATTTTTAATCTAGATACCGACTCCAAACCCTGAGTGAGTGCTCCGCAAGGCTCAATGGGTAGGTGTAAACCACTTGCACCGACCAGTGATCCATAACTGGTTCAACAAAGGCCATGGTTTGTGCTATCCTGCCTGTGGGAAGCGCAAATAAAAGATCCCTTGCTGCTAATCGGAAGAGTAGCCCATGTAGTGGCGACAGCGGGTTTCCTCTCAAAATCTGTGTGGTCCTTAACCATATGTCTGACGCCATATAACCGTAAATAAAATGTGTTGAGTGCGTCGTTAAATAAAACATTTCTTTCTTTTTTGTTGTTGTTATTTTCATGCTTATAGCCAATTAAGGTTCAAACACGCTGTCCTGGGCACACACCTCGGCTATCTGGACTGTCTGTCCAGGACAGTTGGTTAGTGGTAAGTGAAATAGATAGATAGATAAAAATTTAACGTGCCCATATACCACTAGGGTTTCGAACACGCCCATCCAGAGTCCGACCTCCTATAAGATCGGTGGCCTGACTCGGGAGGGGGGGGGGGGGGGGGGAGATAGAGTTGAAAATGGGCAGAATTTTGAAAATAGCATTCAACATAAAATTTTTAACGAAGGTCTAAAGGTTTAAAGTCCGATCTAAATGATCCGGGCCCGGGGGGGGGGGGGGGGGGGGGGGTGAGTTTGAGGTGGGCGGAATTTGGAATACGAATTTAGTAGTTAGATCAAGGGACCAAAAGGAGCTGCTACATTCGACTCATGTCTGGATAAAATTTAAAATCCAAAAAATAATATTAGAGTGCTCGGCCAAAAAGTTGTTAGTGTGACTTGAGCAATTTAGACGGGCTGCCAAAGTAAAGTGTGTCGGACTGTTTACAAAAAAATAAACATAAAATTTTGAACCACGGCCAAAAGATTTAAAGTCCAAGTAAGCCCCAAAAAGGAGGTTCCTGTGGCCTTAAACACACACACACACGCGCGCACGCACGCACGCACGCGTACACGCACGCACACACACACACACCGACCGCTCATTGAGATATATGTGGATCCAGTGGCAGATCCAGAAAATCCATTGGGGGAGGGGCAATGACTTAAGGCGGAATGCTAAAGGAACTTTGGGGGAGGTTTGGGGGGGGGATTATTAAAAAAAATGAAAATTAATACATAATAAAATTATAACTGTCGCAAAATTTAGGGGGGGGGGGCAGGCCCCTGGGCTACCCCTAGATCCGCCTATGGGATCAGCAAGCACGCATACATGATATAACCACCATGTAAAAATCCTAGATCCGCACCTGTGCACTTACTTTACAAGTTGCTCCAAACCCGTCATAGTTATTGGCGCGCTTGTTGCGGATCACAGCCACCAATTTGTTGGCCGTTTCCTTTTTGACTTCTTTCCTCAGTATCACATTGACGAAGGCGTATTCCAGGAACGCCGCGACAACAAACGTCATGCACGTAGCCATCCAGACGTCGATGGCCTTGATGTAGCTGACTTTCGGCAGCGATACCGTGGTTGATGAGCTCTGCGTTGTCATGGTGAGGACAGTGAGGATCCCGAGGGACGTCCTCGCGGGGACGGCGTCCTGATTAAGCCAGTGAGACACCCACGAGATGGTCACAATCAGACCGCTAGGCACGTACATGTACAGGAGATAAAAACCGATGCTGCGTTCAAGAACAAAGTTCACGGACAGGCACGTAAAATTACCTGTAAAAACAATACAATAAATTAAATTTAAAAAAAAATATATATAATAAAGTTTAGTGATAAAACATTTTAGTAATAAAAGGGAACAAATGCCCCCCCCACCAAAAAAAAAACTGATTTTTTTTTTTTTCCAACAAAGTATTAATATCATATGCAACATGTCTTTTCTGATGAATGTAAAAAGACATTTGGTTGTATTTTCTATACCGATTACCGTTGTGATCTGCTATGTTCGAATATGCTAGATTAGTATATTATATCCTTAAAGGAGACAGACCCTACTTTTTAACAACAACAGCATATGATTCACTATTAGAGCCGTTTATGATCACTGAAATCAAACATTACTTAACTTGTATTCTTTAGATTATCCATTTCCGTAGAACCGATGTGTTTCTGGTCATCCTGGTGTTTTTAATACCAAACAATGCATCTGTCACATTTTTAAAAACGCACGTGTGTCTGAGAAGTAGCGGTTTATTGATTCGAGTTCTAGTCTGTTTTTATAGGATATTTCCCGTTTTACCGTCACAGATTCTTTTTTCACTCTATTGTAACTTTATCTAAATGAGTTACAGGTTTTTAAATTAACTAAACTTAGTGTCCATTTTTTACGAGTTAAAACTTGGGTCTGCGCCTTTTAGTATATCGTACCGTGAGAGCTAAAAGGTCGTAAGTGGCAGATACGACCTAAATTTCTTTTTTGCATATTTGGAATCGCCATCCCCGATTACATATTGTCACAAAAAAATCATAGCTGTGTCCCTAATTGCATCGCTTATACAGGAGGATTTACATAGTCGTAAATGAATCACAGATACCAGTTTGCACGAAAATAGACGTAACTGACACATACGACTTTCCTCCGATTTGCTTGCTGTTCATTATGTGAACACGACTGGTCGTGTGTTGTAGATACACCTTTTTTAAATACAGTTCGTTATATAATTATGTCTGACATAGGTCGTATGTGCCAAATACGACAAATATGTATTCTTTGTTATGGGTCTGTGATAGAAATTACAAATGCGAAGTACAATAGAGCATACATTATGTCAATATTTTTATGTGCTTGAATCCAAAAAATAATATAACTTTTGTCGTTGTAAGAGCCCGGTCTATTTAAGAAAAACTTTTGGTACTGCATGCACCGAACCATTTGGCAACAGACAAGAATGGTGTCTGTATATATAAATAGGAATTGTAGTAACATTAATGTTTGTATGGGTTGCTATTTTATATGCACCATAATTATAATAATAAACATGTTTTGGTGAATTTTCTTGAAAAACAAATATCTATTTTGAAATGTTTTTAATTGAAGCAAAGTTTCCAACATGTAATTTGTATCTGTAGATATAATTTTAATTCATAATAATGTTGTATGTGGCATATAGGACCAAAGTGCAAGCATAATCACACTGATTTTGGATGTACATGTATTTAATTATATGTTACGGTGATCAAGTTCCACCTTTCAGCTGCCTTTGAAGATCTACATGATTGCCCTAATGTAGGCATTATGGATTAACAATATATTATTTATTTTTTAAATTTATTTATTATTATTATTATTTTTTTTTTTTTAATAACTGTTTATTTTTTCTTGACCATTCCTTTGTTGACAAATATCAACCCATGCAAATGGAGAAGGCATGGGTTGTTACAGTAATTTTATATATAATTTATACACACACATAATGTAGTTATTACTTTATAGGCAGACTTAATTAAAATAATATATTCACAAGGACCTGGATTTTAACAAGTATGTAGAGTAAATGAAAGTATATAATGATATATGAAAATGAGAGAGAGAGAGAGAGAGAGAGAGAGAGAGAGAGAGAGAGAGAGAGAGAGAGAGAGAGAGAGAGAGAGAGAGAGAGGATTAACAATATTGCACATACAAACGTAATTATAAGTTATCCAGGACAAAGGACAGTGTAATCAGACGTAATGTTAAAAGGCGAATAAAGTGAATGTGGCCTCAACATAAACAATAGCAAGATCTATGAACTTTGATTAACTTTACACTTAACAAATATTTGCAACAGAATATTTCTGTCCTGAGTCAGACCCCCGATCCTATCGGAGGCCGGACTCGGGATAGGCGTGTTCGAAACCCTAGTGGTATATGGACTATGGACACATTAAACCAGTTACTAAGCTAAGCAACATAATGTTGAACGTGACCATGACACAACACACACACCAAAACATTAGCACAACATAGCACGCACAACAGAAGCTGAACATAACATAGCTCACACAACAGGACATGAACATAACATAGCTCACACAACAGGACCTGAACATGATATATAGCATACACAACAGAACTTGGCACATCAATGACAACAAGACCTGAACATAACATAGCAAAAAGTTGAACATGAGAAAATAATCACCATAGAAAATGAACGTGACATAGCACTTGCGACAGTTTATTTGTTTGTTTTGTTTAACAACACCACTAGAGCACATTGATTAATTAATCATCGGCTATTGGATGTCAAACATTTGTTAATTATGACTCATAGTCATCAAAGGAAACCCGCTACATTTTTCCTAATGAAGCAAGATATCTTTTATATGCACTTCCCCACAGACAGGACAGCACATACCACAGCCTTTATCCAGTCACTTGTGACAGAACCTGAACATGACATAGCACTAACATCAGAACCTGAGCATAATAGAGAACTCACAACAAAACTTGAACATGACGTGGTACACATAACAGAACCTGAACGTGACATAGTACACACAACAGAACCTGAAGAAGAACATGACAGAACAGACGCAGAAAATAATTTAGCACACACAACAGAAACCGGAGGATTGATCCATTAACACTCAACAAAACACGAAGAGAACACTGCACATAATATAGTCTGGAGATATCACTGAACACACATCATACATAACCTGGAGAGATCTCTGAACACAGTAGAACCTGAAGAGATCACTGAACACAATAGAACCTGGAGAGATCATTGAACACACAACAGAACCTGGAAAGATCACTGGACTCACAATAGAACCTGGATAGATCACCGAACACACAACAGAACCTGGAGATATCACTGAACACACAACAGAACTTGGAGAGATCACTGAACACACATCATAACCTGGAGAGATCACTGAACACACAACAGAACCTGAAGCGATCACTGGGCACACAACAGAACCTGGAGAGTCACTGAACACACAACAGAACTTGGAGAGATCACCGGACACACAACGGAACCTGGAGAGATCACTGAGCACACAATAAAACCTGGAGAGATCACTGGACACACAACAGAACCGGAGAGATCACCAAATACACAATACAACCAGGAGTGTGTACTGAGCACACAATAGAACCCGGAGAGTACACACAACACAGAACAGAACCTGGAAAGATCACTGGACACACAACAGAACCTGGAGAGATCACTGAACACACAATAGAACCTGAAGAGATCACTGGGCAATAGAATCTGGAGAGATCACCAAATACACAACAAAACCAGGAAGGTGCACTGAACACACAACAGAACCCGGAGAGTACACCCAACACACAGCAGAAGCTGTAGGGTTTACTGTTCACTCAATATAACCTGGTGAAAATCCTGCATACTCAAAAGGTGGACATGGTATAGTGTTCACTACTTCTGGATTTGATATTCAGTACACACCCTCATTGGAAATGTAAACCCTATATCCTTTTTGAATGAGCTTCACTTGAACCCTAGCTGATAAACCAGGTATTCTTGAAACTAGTGAAGTACACCCTGATGCAGCAGACCCAGGAACTATCTGCAAAAGTACTCCCATAACGCAAAGAACACGGAAAGAACACTGCACACAACATGACACCAGCTTTTCTGATGACTCATCAAGAACGAATACTTGTCTAGAAAAAGAGGTTTTGTGTGGACAAGTCGTCTGATTCTGATGCACCATCATCGAACAACATGGAGCATTACCACCACAGTGTTTCTGCCAGACAGAAATTTTTGGGTATGGCTCTATGGAACTGAATGCAAGGACAGTCCACAGAGATATCGGGGTCTTCCCTCAGAAAGAAAATGGGCTAAGTTTGGGGTTAGGATTAAGAAAATCATACAGTAATGATAAGAGTAATTAATTTTGTCAAAAAGTTAACTTAAAAAATAAGTTCTGCAAAAATATTTGGGTATGGTACCATACCCATTTTACCCTCTGGCACAAATTCTGCACCAGATAAGGTCACACAAAATCAGGGGTGGGTCAACGAAAACAAGGATTTCACGAGTCAGAGTAGGGTTTTTTCACATTATTATTTTGTTCAATTGGTGATTTTATTAATACGTACTTCTACTTGTATTCCTTTTTGAATGTTTGCTTCTAAATATTTTCTATTTACAAGCTTTCTCCTTTTTAAAAATAAATATGTGATTTGCAAAACCGAAATGTTTTAGAAGTGATGGTTCTTTCAGAATTTAAATTTACTTGTTATACTGTTGGTCGTAAATGACGCATTTAATTTAATCATGAATAATTGTCGCAACTACAACTATTTAAGCAAATAACTAAAACACCTAATATGTTATAAATACCACAAATATACAAAGAAATCGTAAATATGTTTAGCTTTCATTGTAATTAAAACAAATTCGACATCTTAACTACTGATCAAGAAAAACAGTTTTCCTTCATTATCTCGGCTTTTTAAAAATGAATTTTTATGCACTCTCACGCGACGATATGTCTAAAGTATCATAAAAAGTCATTAAAAAAACAACAACATAATAATAAAAAAAAGAAAAAAGTCATTACATCTATCTAAAGTATCATTAAAAAAATCATTACAAAAAAAAAAAAAAAAATCATTACAACTACTGAAATCTGGCCAGAAAAACGTTCGTATGGCGTTAAACCGAATGACCATATAGAGAACCAATCAAATAGTGCACTAACGTTAGCGTCGCTCGCTGTCGTTGAACGCAGGTTAGATCTTACTGTCAATTTAACCATGTCCCCAATAGCAGATCTGACCTTATTCAACGCGTTCAGGAAATGTTTCAATCAAGCAAACTACATGTACTAAATGTCGTTGGATAATTAGATCTTACTAAGGGAGTCATATTATAGGTGCTGTATTTTAGGGCTGTTCCAGGCTTGATCACATGGCGGGAGTGAGGCTATTTGTGTGTGTGTGTGTGTGTGTGTGTGTGTGTGTGTGTGTGTGTGGTGATTTCTACATGATATAGGAGCATGTTAAGATGTATCGCACTCGCACTCGCTTTCTACATCCAAATGTGACAAGTTTTGGAAATTACTTACCATCGCTTATTTGTGTACATTCGGGTAGTTCAATTTTGACGAGTTCAAACTGCGGTAATTTGTTATTGTGGTTATGCTGTACTGGACTAGCACCCCACTTGAACACAACGTTGTACATCGTATAGGCAACTGAAAAATAAACACGAACAAATACAGTAGGATCGCCGAAGCTGGGAGATCATGTTCCTCTCACTAATTTCTATTTTTACCCTTGCCTATTTGTAAAGCAAATTTAAATGTCTGAGACAAGCTATGATTGAACAATTTACCCCCAGGAACACGCACCTGGCCTGGTACTTATAAAACTTTTGGAGTCTAGACTCGAAACTCTAATATATGACAACGCCATACAAATCGCATGCATGTGACGTCATTAGAGATTGAGTCTGGACTAAAAGTTTTATAAGCACGGGCCCTGGACGTGTTATGACCCGACAATCTCAGTTTAAAATAGTTTCTTATGAGCCGGTATTGTTTAGATCAATATGGTCAATGTTATTCAGACCCGCTTCCAAATTTACCTCTAAATACTTTTTTTTATAATATAAAAGTTCACAAAATCTTAATTTCCTCTCCATTTTACAAATCAGCGTTTATGCTGGACCTACGTTCGTTGAACAATTAAAGTTGACAAAACAAGATTATCTTCTCTTTTTTTCTTCTTTTTTTCTTCTTTTTTTTGAAAGGGGTAACAACTACACTATGTTAACATTGACCCTCCTCATGTTTAGTTTTGTCCTCTGTATTTAAAAGCCCAATCTGCACCATCCCGTTCCCATTTCAAAAAATATTTCCGACCATGCTTAGGCCTACGTCAAAGGAATAATGTTCGCATTTAATAAAATCTTAACATGCATACGGCTTGTACTCAGAATGTTTGAGTAAAAGTCAGTATCTATCTGTGATATTTGTGTTTTTGCACGGCTCTTTACACTGTTTTTATTTAAATTTTGAATTTTTATATTGATGTTGATCATCACTTTATTTGTTTGCATTACCATAGTTTGACACCCAATAGCTGATGTATTTTTCGTGCTGGGGTGTCGTTAAACATTCATTCATTCATTCATTCATTCATTCATTCATTCAGATTTTTAACGTGGGCTTAACGCAAAACACGATACTGAAGTGAGTATACATGTTGCGAACTGTGAAATCTGCACTTCTAAAGTGTTCCTACTTACAGCTTTGAATATGAAGGGAGCAGACCTGTTTATCCATCGGGTATTTCCGTAAATCCATGTAGCACGATGCAGTGATGGAGACCCTACAATAATAATTGCTCAGTGTCATACGAGTCAGGAAAATCAAGGAAAATCATGGATCGCAATAGGTCACTTGACCCTTTGGCTCTGGTGACCTAAAACGGTAATGGAAAATGTCTTTTAAGTCATATAACCTGGCCTGGTGCTTATAAAACTTTTAGAGTCTAGACTCGAGACTCAAATAGAGAACGCCATATAAATTGTATGCGTGTGACGTCATTAGAGATTGAGTCTGGACTCTAAAAGTTTTATAAGCACGGGCCCTATTTTAGATTCGTATAATTCAAATTAAAAAAAAAAAAAAAAAAAAAAAAAAAAAATATTTATTGTACCAAATGTTGGTGGGTTTTGTTTTTTTTTAATTATATATATATACATCAGCACACAGGTCCAATAGATTTAGTTTAGGTCCTGTGCTTTTGTCCCACATATAGATTTTTTTCGCAATGTAATACTGAACTGAAAGTTTGTGTATACTTTTATCATGTGCTGTTACAGATCAAGTTTGACTTTTATGGCGATTTATCCCCTAGCCCTTGAACTTAGGAGATAGTGGGTATGTATTGCGTTAGCAGTACTCTCAGAGTGCTTGTTGATAAAGTAGGCCATTTTGGAACACACTCCAGCAGGAATACATATCATGTACTAAATCATGATGACTCATATTTACTGTTATTTAGTACCGACAAGGTCATTGGTTTCTAAGCTCCAAATCGTCCATTAATAAATATTGTCCGTCACACTAACGAAAGAAAATTTTTCAATAAAAAATGACGATTTTAATTTCCCCGGATATAACTGCTCGCTGGAGTAATAAAAAAAGAGTAACAACTACCAGAACCTAACGATCGAGTACGCGGTTAGTAAGTACTATGTAAACACAGTAGTGCAGTGCGCACATTAAGTCAATACTTTTCTTAAAGGGACATTCCTGATTTTGCTGCAATTTTTAAGATGTTATCGACTAACAGAGACTTTTTTGACGACTGTAACTACATAAAAAATATATGTTTCTGCATAAAATATTTATAATAGTTTCTGATCGTTCTAATATTTGTACTAGGTTAAATTTCATTTTATTTCCTAAAAAAGATTTTTTCGTACGTACGAAATTATTTGAAGACAAAATTCAGTTTGGGCTTCTTACAAATATTAAGACGACCAAAAACACATTGCATATACAGACACTGATATTCTAAACAAGAAAATATATTTAATATGTACGTTTAATCGTTGAAATATTTTATTAGTCGGAAACATCTTACAATGCAGCAAACTCGTGAATGTCCCTTTAATGTGTAGGGCGAGTTGCTTTCCTCTATTTAGCAAATTTAAAGGTCAGGTCAGGTCAGGTCAGGTCAGGTCAGAGTGTTTAACGTGCACATTCAGTGCAAGCTTTTGTAGCACACGCTTGACACGGAGAGGAAACAAATTTAAAATGGCGGGCCATTTTTTTATGTTGTTGTTGTTGGAAGATTTATTTTGTTAATAATTATGCAAGTAAATATGTACAGTAGGTTGTACATTTTTTTCGTTTCTGTGTCCATTTGTTGTAGCCTACTATTTCGGTTGAGAAACGGTTGAAACATGGTGCCACAAGTTTTAAATACCATCTATATATATAGGGTATGTAACAATATTCGGACGTAAAAAGAACCACACTTTCTAGGTCCCTTCAGGCTATCTGCACAAAAGTGTAAGTGAACCCGGCCTGTGTTCAGCCAGACAAAACAAGAAAGACGTTAGTTTTAGCTTCAGTGTCCTGCAGCGCTATTTTAAATACGTGAGAACAGGGGTAAGTTCAGCCAGCCGTTTGTCGCTAACGCTCGCTAGACCGTATACAGTATACAGTAAACCGACTTACCACTTCGGAACCTAGTTAAAATAATTTGATGAAAATGATTGGTGAAAAACGTCTGGCTGAATTGGAATCGGAATCGGAACCCTATTAACATGCTCATATAACACTAAGTTTTCAAGCACGCCAGTGACAGGACGGGCGTGGGTGAAGTCTGAAGTTGGCGCATTTGGAATAAATTTAGAAGTTGGGTCTAAGACCAAAGGTCAAAAATGGAGAATAATCATTCTGCTCATGTCTGGGAGAAAGTTGAGTCCAAAAATAAACTTTGAGTGCTCGGCCGAAAACGTTTTAGATGATTTGAGCAATATTGACGGGTTGTCGAAATAAAGTGCGTCGGACTATTTATTAAAAAAATAAATAAAATAAACAAAAGTTTTTGAACAGGTTCTAAAATATTTTTAAAAGTCCGACTAAGCTATTACCTGGAGGCGTCTGGCCGAAGTTAGACCAGGGACGAGTCTAGCCAGTCGCGTGTCGATTACCATCGCTAGATCGCTTTTTACGCTAAGGGAACTAGTCAAAATAGTTTTCAAACGTTTAGTCAAAAACGTCTGGATGAACATAGGCCAGGGTTAAGTTTAACCAACCGTCTATCACTTAACGCTTGCTAAACTTGTTTCTACACTACACGTTCAACCGAACAACCAATTCGGGAACCAGTCAAAAAACAAACAAAAAACACTTTAAAACGTTAAGCGAAAATCGGCTGGCTGAACTTAGGCTAGAGGACACTCCATTTTGATTGGTTTATGCGCTTCATGTTAAACCGAAGGACCACATCGGGAAGTCCAGTCAAATAGTTCACAAACGTTAGAGCGTTCGACGTCACTAAACACAGCTGCTGTTAGCACCCCAGAAAATCACCAACGGTCTATAATGCCACACCAAGGTTCTTCACGGAGTCCGCTGGGATAGGCAGACTGATGGCGGAATTGATACACAACGACGGTTTTATCACCATTGGCAATTTTGTTGACACAGCAGACAGGATAAATGGCGTACAATGGCGACCATTGTATTAGTTTTACAACTTGGCAAGTAACCGAATTACACGTAATGATTTTAAATTTACTGACAGCTGAGAGCACGAACTGTGCCGCGGGAACCACAAGAGAGTTCGTCTGTTCATGGAAGAAAGGTCTCTTTAACTCCCAGAGACCCTCCCTCTGCGTTGTCATTGTAATAACGCTCGTGGTGGCTCAAAAGTGAAGAGGAAATCTATTTATCTATATTAACGATTTAAAATTTCCAGATGTAGGCTACTCTACGTTAATGCATAAGAGTTCGTTTACTTCGGGAAAGAGATTCCCTCACCTATTATCGATGCCATTGTCCATGTAACGAAGAATTCTTAATCTTGTACATGTCATAACATTCGTACTGACCGGATGCAATACTGACGTGTATTATTTCAGGCGTGGATCCAAGTTGAGGATGTTTGGGTCCGCACATCCTTGAAATTTAAATTTTACCCGGGAAAATCCCCCATTTAACAGATGAATACAATGCATTGATTGGTTTCTAGTGTAGAACATGTTCAATATTGGTCCTCTTGATATTTCTATGGTAGTCCAATACATTAACTGTCAAAATCAGTTGTTTTGGCAAATGTACACTTATATTATTCATGACATTAATTCCCTTCCACCTGCCTTGTAACTTACCTTGGTGCACTAAATTTTGCTATTAAACCGAATACAAATTCGACCCCTATCACCGTGGGATTAGTTTTTAATTGGTCTAATGTTTATTTCTCTATTTTTAGAGGATATTTTCTTGTTTCTATGTCATAGACTCTTGTGTCACTCTATTTTAACAGTCCACGTGGTACAGGTTTATCTATATATATCTCTGTTTGTCTATTTGTTTGTCTGTCTATCCATCCATCCATCCGTCCTTCCGTCCGTCCGTCCGTCCGTCCGTCCGCCCGCCTGTCCATCCATCCATCCATCCATCCACCTCTCTCTCTCTCTCTCTCTCTCTGTGTCTGTCCCTCTGTCTGTCTATTTATATATCTATCTATTTATCTATCCATCTATCTATCTCTATATATATCTGTGTGTGTGTGTGTGTGTGTGTGTGTCTGTCTGTCTCTATGTCTGTCTGTGTGTCTGTCTGTTTGTCCGTCCGTCCGTCCGTCCGTCCGTCCATCTATCTATCTACTAGTCTTTATTTCTTTGTTTGTTAACAATACCATTTCTTTTAGGTCGTGGAATGATTAGATGGAAAAACATGGGAGTGAAAACTAATGACCTTACCGTACTTTGTAAACGATACTGCCATTGGTGTAGATATGCATCATTTTGTTGGGAACAGTTACGTCGTGAAACGAAGACCGCTTCTCGTTGACTATAAATAGATCAGGTACCCACACTCGGTCCATCAGCTTCGTGTCCAACTCCAAATATTGCGCGTCTATCAGTCGCAAAAATTGCAGACGACGATCCCGCCATCTTTGGTCAATGATGATGTTTGTTGTGAACTCCTTAAAGTAAATGTTAAATATACATGTATCATTGGAATAAAAATACAAACGATAAAACTGTTGCCGGTATCCGTAGTCATATGTTTGTACCAAACAAAGTTCAGGAAATAATTCCTACAAGGCGATGACATGATTACACAAACAGTGCAACAAAGTGCATACAAATGATTATAATGATATTTATTATGATTAAAACATGCACCATTCATGTTTGTGGAGAGACAAGAAATGGGATATGGAGATGGATAATAAAAGAAGCTGAACTACTGGAAGAGCTGTTAAAAACGGGATGAAATGAAATGCATCATCTAAAAGAGAATGGACAAAGAGGGCGGGATCAACAACAAAAAACAATCAATGAAAGATACATATGAATTATTGTAATACTGGGTTTTTTTGTGTATTAAACAAATTAGTACTGACACTCAAAGGTGTGGAGCTTTTAAAAAAAACACTGTAAGGGCGAGGTAGAGCACTGGTCCAATGGTGCGTATGATTGATCCTGTCGGTGAATCTACTGCCCAGGAATTCCAGCCCCGAGCAATGCCCAACTGCTGCAATATCAAAGACCGATGTAGATAAGAATCGACCTCAGATTGCATCAATTTGTTGATCACAATAATTATACCATGGAATATAGATACACGATCATTCATGCATATGGCAGACGTTGTTTTTTTTGTTTTTTTGTTTTTTTGTAAATCCTTATTACTTATGATCAATAATTTGTTTTTAAAGTCCTTATTACTAAAGAATTTGTTTATCCTTTTGATACCAACAATGTCCGTCTGATGATGTGCCTGTATGTCATTGCTGAGTCTTCGATATTATAATTAATTTACTTAACACACACACACACACACACACACACATCTTCCACCCAGTGAAGCATTTTCATTTCCAGTCTTTATTTGGCATCACAGAAAGTGTCCCCTGCGCGTGCTGTAACCTCGCCGTGATGCAGGGGTGTAACATTCTCTTTGAGAATGGCCAATACAGCACAAATTGAAATTTTGAATAAAAGTCAGTATTTATCTGTGATATTTGAATTTTTGTACAATTCTTTACACTGTTTTTATATTGATGTTGATCACCACCTTATTTGTTTGCATTACCATAGTCTGACACCCAATAGCCGATGCATTTTTTGTACTGGGGTGTCGTTAAACATTCATTCATTCATAGAAAGTGTGATTGCACGCCGAACCTTTCCTTTTTTATCAACATTCATCTGATGGCGTGCAAAGTGATTTCACTAAACTGTTCCGTTCCAGTACAGATGGTCGAGCACTGATGTCTGTCGGAAATTAATTTACGCTACTAATGTGATCATTTAAGAATACGGGCAAATAGTTTTGACGGCCAACATTATCTCTGCCCCATAGCGTAAGTTGTAAAACTACTCCCACGAAATAAATACCCAGGGAATATCTGCTATAAATTCGTTTTGGTGAATCCCAGCTGACTTATGAATGCAACTTTAAATATATAGAAATAACAGTTACCTTGTTTCGGTTCTTAACCATGCATATTTATGAATGCTTTACTAGCCTAACTACTGATGATGATGGTGATGGTGGTAATAATGATGGTATTGGTGATGATAATGGTGATGGTGGTGATAATGATGGTATTGGTGATGATAATGATGATACTGGTGATGATAGTGGTGATGGTGGTGATAATGATGGTATTGGTGATGATAATGATGATGGTGGTGATAATGATGGTATTGGTGATGATAATGATGATGGTGGTGATGGTGATGATAATGATGGTATTGGTGATGATAATGATGGTACTGGTGATGATAGTGGTGATGGTGGTGATAATGATTATATTGGTGATGATAATAATGATGGTGGTGATGGTGGTGATAATGATGATATTGGTGATGATAGTGGTGATGGTGGTGATAATGATGATATTGGTGATAATAATGGTGCTGGTGGTGATAATGATGGTATTGGTGATGCTGATGATGGTATTGGTGATGATGATGATGGTATTGGTGATGATGATGGTGATGGTGGTGATAATGATGGTATTGGTGATGATAATGATGATACTGGTGATGATAGTGGTGATGGTGGTGATAATGATGGTATTGGTGATGATAATGATGATGGTGGTGATGGTGGTGATAATGATGGTATTGGTGATGATAATGATGATGGTGGTGATGGTGATGATAATGATGGTATTGGTGATGATAATGATGGTACTGGTGATGATAGTGGTGATGGTGGTGATAATGATGATATTGGTGATAATAATAGTGATGATGGTGATAATGATGGTATTGGTGATGATAATGATGGTATTGGTGATGGTGGTGATAATGATGGTATTGGTGATGATAATGGTGACGGTGGTAATAATAATGGTATTGATGGTGATAATGATGGTATTGGTGATGATGATGGTGATGGTGGTGATAATGATGGTATTGGTGATGATAATGGTGATAATGATGGTATTGGTGATGATGATGGTGATGGTGGTGATAATGATGGTATTGGTGATGATAATGGTGATGATGATGATAATGATGGTATTGATGATGATGATAATGGTGATGGTGATATTGGTGATGATGGTGATGGTGGTGATAATGATGATATTGGTGATGATAATGGTGATGGTGGTAATAATGATGGTATTGGTGATGATAATGGTGATGGTGGTGATAATGATGGTATTGGTGATGATAATGATCGTATTGGTGATGATAATGATGGTATTGATGATGATGATAATGGTGATTAGTGATGATGATCGTGTGGTGGTGATAATGATGATATTGGTGATAATAATGGTGATGGTGGTGATAATGATGGTACTGGTGATGATAATGGTGATGGTGGTGATAATGATGGTATTGGTGATGATAATGGTGATGGTGGTTATAATGATGATATTGGTGATGATAATGATCGTATTGGTGATGATAATGATGGTATTGATGATGATGATGATAATGGTGATGGTGGTGATAATGATGATATTGGTGATGATAATGGTGATGGTGGTAATAATGATGGTATTGGTGATGATAATGGTGATGGTGGTGATAATGATGGTATTGGTGATGATAATGGTGATGATGATGATAATGATGGTATTGATGATGATGATAATGGTGATTAGTGATGATGATTGTGATGGTGGTGATAATGCTGGTATTGGTGATGATAGTGGTGATGGTGGTGATAATGATGATACTGGTGTTGATAATGGTGATGGTGGTGATAATGATGGTATTGGTGATGATAATGGTGATGGTGGTGATAATGATGATATTGGTGATGATAATGATGGTATTGGTGATGATAATGATGGTATTGGTGATGATAATGGTGATGGTGGTGATAATGATGGTATTGGTGATGATAATGATGGTATTGGTGATAATAATGATGGTATTGGTGATGATAATGGTGATGGTGGTGATAATGATGGTATTGGTGATGATAATGGTGATGGTGGTGATAATGATGGTGATGGTGGTAATAATGATGGTATTGGTGATGATAATGGTGATGATGATGATAATGATGGTATTGATGATGATGATAATGGTGATGGTGGTGATAATGATGGTATTGGTGATGATAATGGTGATGGTGGTGATAATGATGGTAATGGTGATGATGATGATAATTATGGTATTTTATCCGAGAAAGATTTAGTGGGTTTCATTAATCTTAATGTGTCAAAAATTACCGAATGTTAAACATCCAATAACCGGTGATTAATGAATCATTGTGCTCTAGTGGTATGTATCGTTAAACAAAACAAATGTTCAACGTTTCCTTAAAAACAAAATGTGCCTGAACCTCTCACTGGCGTAGGAAACAGGGGGGGGGGAAGGGGTGGGGGGCATGTGCGAACCCCCCTACTTTTTAGATATTTTGCTTTATAATAGTGTAAAAATTTGTAAATATCAGTGTGCCCCCCCCCCCCCCCCCCCCCCCCATTTGGCACCTTCCTACGCTCGTGCCTCTTTTGGATATGTTGAGTGCGTCGTTAAATAAAACATTTCCTTCCTTCCTTCTTTTGGATATAAGTATGTTAATAAAGTACCCGTAAAACAGAAAGAGATAATACAATGCCAACTTGGACATCTCACAGAAACTAGACAAAGGCCAATGCCATGACTATGCAATCAGAGAAATTTCACATTACTCAATCTAGCCTGACGGAATGGAATAAGTTTTTTTGTATGTGTCTAGGATTCACATTATACCTGACATCTTGCCAACTACAGGCATCAGCTGCTGCCATCATTTGTTATCGCTATTCTCATGTTTCATAACAGCCAGTCTCATGTTTCATAATAGCGAGTCTCATGTTTGATTCATGGAGAAACAGGACTCTGCAAACGAATAACATCAGTGATCCGAGTCACGATCGCACAACCGCGAAGACTCCGCCGTGTTTTTTTTTTTGTCAAAGACAATGTTTGTGTTGACAGAAACCTACCATTTGTGTTTCGCTCACTGAGTCAAAACTGTTGATGAAGAGCTTCACAGAGACTTCGCATGGGTCATCTGAAAACATAACAAGCGTGATTTAATACTGGCATAATTATTGTCATAGAAAGTAATTTTGTATACAAAATCGAATATCATCGGTCAGACAGAACTGAAATTTCGATTAATACATATATATATATATATATATATATATATATATATATATATATATATATATATATATATATATATATATATACTACTCAAAAGAATTTAAGGGTCAAAAATCTATAACCAAATAAGTTTCAGAGTGTATTAGATTGATGATGTAAACTACACCAACAATTTTATTTATTGTTCCATATTTACAAAAACCACAAATAAACGTCACTGTATACAAGAAAGTCACATGACATGCTGTCAAAGTTGAAGGTTGTCAAACATGGATTTTACACATTAGAACATTCGTTTAATAGTGTGTGAATCCAACCCTGGCGCGAATACACTCGACACATCGTTGCCTCATGCTGTTGATCAGACGTCTGAAGAACTCTTGGGGAATGGCCTGCCAGTCTGCCATAAGAAGTTGACCCAGATCATGAAGGTTGGCCGGAGGGGCATGGTTATCCCGAACTCTCCTGCCTAATTCGTCCCAGGCGTTCTCTATTGGGGCCAAGTCAGGCGAATATGCTGGCCAATCCATCCTGGCGATACCTTGTTGTCTGAGAAAGTCCGTTACCACCCTGGCGCGGTGGGGTCTGGCATTGTCATCTTGCAGAACTGCCCCGCCGCCAATCTGCTGAAGGCCTGGGAGAACCAACGGCCGGATAATCTCATTCAAATAGCGGATTCCATTCAGATTGCCATCCACCACATAGAGGGGGGTCCTGTGGTGGATAGAGATGCCGCCCCACACCATGACGCTGCCACCACCGAACCGGTGACGTTGTCTAACGTTAACGTCAGCGAAGCGCTCCCCTGGACGTCTGTAGACACGAACCCGACCGTCGTTGAACTGGAGACTAAACCTGGACTCATCAGTGAACATCACTCGACCCCACTGAACACGTTGCCACCGCAGATGAAGCGTGCACCAGTGACGTCTGGCCGTTCTGTGACGTGGTAGGAGTGGTGGTCGAACAGCCTGGCGACGGCAGCGTAGATTATTGGCTCTCAGACGATTGCGTATGGTTTGATCAGACACTCGAGTTCCAGTCGCAGTCCGCAGATTGTCACGTAATTGGCGTGCAGTGGTTGTGCGTTGATGTAGAGCCATATTGGTGATGTAGCGGTCTTCTCTATTTGTAGTGCTTCGGGGTCTTCCCGAACGTGGACGATTTCGAACAGAATTCGTTGCTTGGTACCGTTGCCACAGTCGGCCAACGACACTCTGACTGACACCAAGTCTCAGAGCAACATTTCTTTGCGTATTGCCATCCTGAAGCCAAGCAATAGCCCTTCCTCGATCTTCGATAGTCAGTTGAAGTCGTACCATTGTCGAATTTGGAGTGTGCACCGTACACGAACGCAAGCTCCAATTATACGGAAATTCAGCATTGGGAACATGGAATACACGTGCAAAGCGTGCAAATGAAGCGCTTTGTGAAAAAGCAAGTTATGGGCACTTAGCAGACCTTTCGCTTTCGCCCTAATTTACGTGCAAATGACAGTGTCAATGACAGTGGATTTTAATTCATTTATGGGTTGCTTAGACCCACTTTCGTCAAAATGGAACAATACCATGCGTGACATTATGGTCTAGCTAATATAATTGACATTTAGAAAATAATGTCGAAAATATCGTCTGACCCTTAAATTCTTTTGAGTAGATATATATATAATTATTATTATTATTATTATTGTATGTATATGTATATGTGTGTGTGTGTGTGTGTGTGTGTGTGTGTGTGTGTGTGTGTAGGTGTAGGTGTGTGTGTGTATGTGTATGTGTATGTATATATATATATATATATATATATATATATATATATATATATATATATATATATATATATATATACTGAACAACATTGAAAACGCACCACCAGTTGATGATAACAAATGTGAATGGGGTGTATATCAGCATTAAAAATATCAATGAATAAGTACTGTACTACCTTATAAACCATGCATGATGACGAATAACAAAAAAACGATTGTCTGAACACAACACAAAAACACAACAGATTGCATGTAAAGCATGAAAAACGTAAATTGAATGTGCAAATCATGCTGATTGGGGCTATAAAAGATGATTTTTGAAAAGCCACTTTCATTTATGAAGTAGTCTTTGAGGGAACATTAAACAAGTGATGGCAAGATTAACAGCTTAGGAACGTGAACGTGCCTTAGGCATGCTTCAAGTCGGCATTTCGAGTAGAGTCATCGCACAGCGGTTTGGATGCCACCATTCAACAATCACTAGACTTCACAGGAGATGCCAGAAGACAGGAATCACCAGGGACCTTCCACGTCCAGGCCAACGACGTGTTACGACACCACGACAAACTCGCCATATTGTTCGCCTCCATATTCGTGATCGAACGCTGTCAGCTGCCAGTACTGCACCAACTGTTCAAGGTCGACGAGGGGTTATCAGCGCAGACACTGTGCGTCGCTGTCTTCGCTCAACAACCATATGCTGGACTTATCATGACTGATCGACATCGAAATGAGCGCCGACGTTTGGCAGGAAGGTATCGTCATTGGAGATTACGACATTGGCATAGTGTGCTATTCTCTGACGAATCCAGTTTCCATTTAAGGAATGCTGATGGTCGGTTGCGGGTGTGGTGTAGGCCTGGAGAACGTTACCACAATGACTGCCTTGTCCAAACGGATCGATGGGGTGGGGGGAGTGTCATGGTGTGGGGTGGTATCAGTTATCATCACCGAACAGCACTCATTGTTTGCCGTGGCAGAATGAATGCCATTTACTGTCGGGATAACGTCTTGTAAAATCACGTCATTCACTTCTTTCATCAGCATCGGAATATGCACACATTTCAGCAAGACAACGCCCGAGCGCACACAGCACGTGTTACAACACAGTATCTAGCGAACAATAATGTCCCTTTGCTTGAATGGCCAGCACTGTCTCCTGATTTATCGCCAATGGAGTCTTTAGGATTACCTTGGTCAACGCATCTCACGTTGTCCACAAATGAATAACCGTAAAGAACTGGAAAGCCCATTACAGCAGGAGTGGAATGCTATCCCCCAGAACACTATTCTCAGACTTATCGGGTCGATGAGAAGACGTTGCATGGCTTGTGTTGCTGCAGATGGTGGTCATACGCGCTATTGACTTTTCATTGTGACCCCACGTGTCTTTCATACGTAGATGAATTAAAACTAATCAATGATTGTGCATCCTTTTTTGTTTATTGTCATTATCAATCATCCATCTGTTGCTGTTCACAACAAAAACATTTATTGCTCAGGTATTCTTTTCGAATTCCAAACATTTTGTGGTGGTGCGTTTTCAATGCTGTTCAGTATATATATATATATATATATATATATATATATATATATATATATATATATATATATACTCTTCAAAAAAAGAAACGCAAAAGGGTACAAATGGGTTATAACTCCGATTTTATGTTTCCTACCGGTTCATGCTTTGTGAATATAAGGTCATTGCATGTCCCAAACACATTCCCACGGTTACATTCGATAAAACGCAGCTACTGTACAATAAAGTTCCAAAATGTGAATATTCGCAAAAACGCAGCCACGTGCAAACCATGTCACCACTGCACGTGCGTTGTCTGCACGTGCAACATGAACACCGACAGTATAAAAGTGCAGGGTGTTCGCTTGCCTGGCCTCTGTATCTGGCCGACAGTTGACAATCCAGGACATGCCACGTCTCAGTGAACCGCAGAGAAACAAATGCCATCGGCCGACTAGACGCAGGCAAATCCAGAACGGCCGTTGCCAGGGCATTCCATGTGTCCCCAAGCACCATCTCCAGACTGTGGGACCGTTACCAGCAACATGGATCAACACGTGACCTCCCTAGATCCGGTCGACCACGGGTCACTACCCCCGGGCAGGACCGCTACATCCGGGTACGCCACCTTCGGGAACGATTGACTACTGCCACCTCCACAGCCGCAGCAATACCAGGTTTGCGCAGGATATCCGACCAGACCGTACGGAACCGCCTACGTGAGGTAGGAATTCGTGCCAGATGTCCAGTTCGAGGTGTCATCTTAACACCACAACACCGTCGACTCCGACTGCAGTGGTGCCAGATTCATCGACAATGGCCTCAACTGCGATGGAGACAGGTGTGGTTCAGTGACGAGTCCCGATTTCTGCTCCGACGTCATGATGGAAGATGTCGCGTGTATAGGCGTCGTGGTGAACGTTATGCGGCAAACTGCGTGCAGGAAGTGGACAGATTCGGCGGGGGTAGTGTCATGGTGTGGGCAGCCATCTCACACACTGGCAGAACTGACCTGGTCCACGTGCAGGGCAACCTGAATGCACAGGGCTACATTGACCAGATCCTCCGGCCACACATCGTTCCAGTTATGGCCAACGCCAACGCAGTGTTCCAACATGACAACGCCAGGCCTCACACAGCACGTCTCACAACGGCTTTCCTACAGAACAACAACATTAATGTCCTTCCTTGGCCATCGATATCACCGGATTTGAACCCAATTGAGCATCTATGGGACGAGTTGGACCGACGCCTCCGACAGCGACAACCACAGCCCCAGACCCTGCCCGAGCTGGCAGCAGCCTTGCAGGCCGAGTGGGCCACCATCCCCCGGGACGTCATCCGTACTCTGGTTGCTTCAATGGGCAGGCGGTGCCAGGCAGTTGTCAACACACGCGGAGGCCACACCCGGTATTGACTCCAGATGACCTTGACCTTGGTGGTGTGTCCTATCACTTACTCACAATGGACTAGAGTGAATTGTGAACAATCCTGCAACATTTGGTAATTATCGGACTCACCATTCAATAATTAAATCAATTCTCCAAATGTTACGACAATGTGGTTTTGCGTTTCTTCTTTTGAAGAGTATATATATATATAGTGGAACTCCTATAAAGCGGAAACCCTCGGGTTAAAAGTCTGGTTTTTAAGAGATATCCGGTTTAGAGAGGTTCTCTTCTGCACAAATATTTAAAAAAGGACCATGAAAAACGTCCGGTTTTGATTGATTGATTGATTGATTTCAACTTATTTTCGTGCTTGTATCCAATTAAGGTTCAAGCACGCTGTCCTGGGCACACACCTCAGCTATCTGGGCTGTCTGTCCAGGACAGTGGGTTAGTTGTTAGTTTGTTAGTGGTTAGTGAGAGAGAAGAGGGTGTAGTGGCCTTATACCTACCCATTGAGCCCTTAAGAACTCGCTCTGGGTTGGAGCCGGTACCTGTTTACAGTGTCCGGTTTTGAAAGGTTTCACTATATATATATATATATATATATATATATATATATATATATATACATACATACATACATACATACATACATACATACACTCTCTCTCTCTCTCTCTCTCTCTCTCTCTCTCTCTCTCTCTCTCTCTCTCTCTCCCCCCCCCCTTCTCAAAAACAACAAAAATCATCTCACTATATTATAATTTTAGGCAAGCCCTCATATATATATATAAAGAACCTTTTACATTCTGTACACAACGACAACACATATTAATATCATTTCGCATTCGCAAACTTAACATTAATATTTCATTAGTTGTGTTACACGAAATTACAACTGTCAACAAATACATTAAATAAGGCATTCTTCAGTTTGGGTTTTTCCTCGTGGGTTGACATTATATGATGGTTATATCTCTCAAAGATCAGAAAAGAAAGTAGTAATACTTGGAATTTATTCATCTTCCGGAATTCCATTCAGTTCGACAGTGGGATCGGGTAGCGGCTCAATGGGTGAGCGATCGCCCGAGGTGCTATTAAATTACAAGATTCAGGGGTCCATTTCACTACACATCGTAAGTTTACGTCTGCTACTAGCTGTGATATTGGTCGTGCGTTTATACATGTTTGGCGTCAATTTCACGTATAAAATTACATCATTACGGAAGCTGGAGTATTTTAAAGACAAAAGAAAATGAAATATGTGTTCTTCTAACTATATTTGTTTACTTATAATAGTAAGAAGAATTGTGGTTTAGTCGTAGATTTACGTTTACGTGTAAAATTAGGCTTAAGATGTTTGGTGAAATTGGGCCCTGGAGCGGTTCTAAAATAGTGTTAAGGGAGTCACATAATTCTAAAAGGGGCAATTTGAGTTTGACGAAAATACCAAAATCTGAAGGGGGATTCGGGAACATGCACCCCAGATAATTTTGTAACAAAGATGCCTAGAGAAGCGTTTTCAGGGCAGTTTCGTGTTGTATATTGTGAATGATGACTTTCCAAACAAAAGAAGTCATTAAAGAAGCATTTCAAACGTGCACGGGGAGTCACGGGACCCCTGTGTCCCCACCCCTCTGGATCCGCCAATGGGATTGATTATGTTGTGTTGAAAGAGACTAAATTCGTAAAACATCTTAACTTTACGTTTACAGTTAGCAGCCGGAATTTTTTATGTGTTTGGTATCTACTCCATACAGAAAATTATGTAATTACAGAAAATGGATCACTGAAAAGACGAAATAAAATTATTTATATACATTTCAAATGTTTCTATGAGTCACGTTATGAGAAGTACTAATATTTCTGTCTATGTAAATCTATATTATATATATATACTTTTCAACTGTCAATTTCATATATTATCTTATGTTCACTGGCTGTACTGTAAAGTCATTGGACATAAGAAGATAAAATTATATAGCTACATAGAGACAGAAATATTTAGTCTATGTTATTAAACTATAACCGGCTGAGATTGGTGTGTGACCTGGTTCCCTTGCCTTCACCCTCCCCCGGTTACGTCAATTTAAACCAGTGGTCACGTAGGCCAGGAAGGTATAAACCAGTCACCCCCTCCCACCTGAATTCTGCGGAAAATCACTTTTCGTGCAGAACGCGTGCAGAATTCATAATTTTAGACCGTGGAATTTGTCTTAATCACCGCAAAATATTCGATGTTTCTGAACTGTTAAATTGAACTATTAAACATGGAATTTTAATAGTGTTTACTTTCCATACAGTAATAAATAGAAGCATAAAGCATTTGCAATCTAATTAAAATTAGCTCCACTGGTTAAGACCAGTAGAGCTAATTTTAATCAGACTGAAGCATTTGTTTCTTTTCTTTTAAGTTATTACAGGCTGGACTGGTAACCGCCTTATACTTATTAGTCTGATTAGTCTGTGTACTCTGCGTAATCTGCGTTTGGAAGCAGCGTTTAGTTTCTGTCATTGAATCGGAAATCTTGGCAATGGACTGTGACTGAACTGAACTGAACTGAACATTTATTTCTCTCAGGCCGTAATCCACGGCATATGAGGAACAATATATAATACAACAATTCACACTTTTTAACAAGATGACAGAGTAAAACTATTCACATAAGTATATCTACATAAAACGAACATGGGAATATAATTATAAATAATTGGTTTGGGTTTGCATACACAATAATAATACAATAAAGCTATGAGCCGGAGGGCTTGAAAGTATTCATAATATGTTTACAAAATATTGCAAGTTTTCGGAGGACACCAGTTTTTTTACAATTAAATAATTCGTGAAATTTATATGTGTTTGGTTTGGATCGATAATATTTCGGTATATATTGAAGTCTGAATTGGTTAAAATATGGGCATGTAAAAATATAATGGAATTCATCTCCGATGTCGTTAGTGTTGCATAAAAAACACAATCTATCATGTAATGGTTTACGTATCCATCTACCTGTCTCTATTGGAAGATTGTGGTTTGATACTCTAAAACGTAACAATGGGCACCAATGTTTTTTTTCTAATAAATTTAAATAATTTTCGAATGCTATACTGCTTTTAAATATTTTGTAACAAGATGCTTTCGATGAAGTGTCAATATGACTGTACCATGTTTGCAAAAATTGATCTATGAGTTTTGTTGAAATAAACATTTTCAACAATGAAGCACTATTAATACGCTCACAATGTGACCACCATATGTATGTGCAACCAATATTATCTAAAATTGATTTTATAAAAGCTATCCATTTGTGATCATAAAAATGTGTATTATAATCATTCAATAACATTCTGTACACTAATAATGATAGCTTGGACTGCTTCCCAGTAATCATCCTAAACCAAAATCCTATCATTCTTATTTTTACTGTTATATCTACCGGGAAGCATCCAAGTTCTCCATACAACATATGTAATGGGGTGGATTTTCTAACAGGCAATAATAACTTTAAATATTTGCTATACAATTTTTCTATGCAGGACAGACTTTCAAAACCCCAAATTTCACATCCGTATAAAGCAATAGGTAAAACCATACAATCGAATAATTTAAGTTGGCATTGAATGGAAAGATGGCAACGTTTTCCTTGTCTAAGTGTAAAATACATAGCTTTTTGAGCTTGAGCTTGATCATATTGATGTTTTCGAGCATTAGTGAATTTATTGGATTTATGAAATATAATTCCAAGATATTTGTATATTTCTACATTATCTAGATTTGTGTTTCCTAAATGGAACCTTTTGGAATAATCTTTTTTATTACCACTGAAAATTAGCACTTTAGTTTTTTTACAATTTACATTTAGTTTCCAGTTTGTACAATAAGAGTCGAAAATATTTAATAAATTCTGCATGTCGTCATAATTTTCGGCAAAGAGCGCTGTGTCATCAGCATATAGTAACACAAAAAGAACAATATTTGTATACAAAGTGGAATCTGTGAATAAGTTATCTATGCGGATGCCATTACAATCATTAGTTTTAAACGTATCCTCTAAATCATTGAGAAACATGGAGAATAATAGGGGCGATAAATTTTCTCCCTGTCTAACACCCATGGAACATTGAAAATAATCCGACATTGTGTTATGTGCACTAATGCATGACTTAATGTTCTGATACATGCTATATATTACTTTAAAACATTTACCATTAATACCATTTTGTATTAGTTTTCCCCAAAGTCCTGTTCTCCATACTGAGTCGAATGCCTTGCCAAAATCTATAAAAGTACAATACAGTTTTTTCTTCCGTGCTTTTAGCAATTCGATGAGTCCATATAATGTAAAAATATATGATCGTTCGTCGAGTACTCCTTCCTGAATCCGGCTTGAACTTCAGATAACAAATCATTAGTTTCTAAATATAATTTCAGTCTATTATTTAAAACAGCTGTAAACAGTTTCCCGAGACAACTAAGTAAAGTAATAGGTCTATAATTTTCTGGAACAGTTCTATCGCCACATTTATAGATCGGTTTGATTATGCCAACTAGCCACGAATCAGGAAAGATGCCATGTTCAAACACTAAATTAAAGAGCTTAACATACACAGGGACCATACAGCCGATAGTTTGCTTAATATACTCGTTGATTATTTGGTCTATTCCGCAGGCTTTATTGTTTTTTAGATTTTTAACAACGGCGAGTATTTCTTCTTGTAATATTGATTCATTTAGCATGGTAGTGTCCTCAAAATCTATATTAAAACTTGGATCTTTTTCTTCTGTTGTGTTGTCATCACTGCTGTTTATATTTTTAAAGTAATCGTACAGAGTGTCTAAAGGGGGGAGAGTAGGGTCTTGTTTTTCTTTTAACAGTTTCCAAAAGGCGTGGGTATCATGTTGACTAAGTTCTGTGAGTCTTTGTTCTGTCTTCCAATTGTGTTTGTTAACATATTTCCGTATTACATTTCTGTAGCTTTTACTGGCATTCAAAAGTCGTTGCTTATTGTCAGGTGTTTTTCGTTGTTTGTATGCTGATCTCGCTTCTGTATACTTTCTTCTTAGTGTTCTGCAATGATTGCCAAACCATGCTTTGTTACGGGTATTTTCACGCTTGTGTCTGGCTCTGACGCGGGCTTGCGTGTAACCGAAAGTGTCGGCTGCGGTGTCAACAAATAGGGTCCCAATACGCTCCACTGCACCATTCAGCTTTTCTTTCGAGAAGTGTTCACACAGTTCATTTAATATTACGTTTATGTCGTTGACTGTTTCTTTGTTTATATTTTCACTATAGTGTTTAGCCTCTTTAGTATTCCATTTCCTTGGGGTGAGT
>NC_054704.1:73111826-73141826 GCF_016097555.1 Gigantopelta aegis
TGTCGGTCCAAGATGATTACCAAAATGAGGTGAACCGTCAGTGTACACTGACATTATCCACACTGAGGTAGAGGATCCTTTTTCTTTTCTTGTTTTAGAATAAATAAATGTATCAAGTATTATAACCGTTAAGATCACGACGCAAGATTATTTCATTCTCCCTACACAGCCTTTAGGATGACTGCCACTCTCCAAGGATTGGTTTGACAGAATGAAGCTTGTTCACTACCGCACCGTTCCAATTATCTTGCCCCAATCTTGAGGCAAATACAAAACTGTCTTGGCAGCTGTATCTGCCGTTTCGTTAGTGCACTTGGTGCCAGTGTGACTGGGCACCCAACACAATACAATATTTTTATTAACATATCAACATCCCAATTAAGATAAGTTCCATGTTCATATTTTGTAAAGCTTGGAGACATGAAAGTGAGTCCGTAAAAACAATATATTTGGATTCCACAGAATCCTCAATTTTGTTCTAGGCCTTCAATGGTTGCCCATGTTTCTGAAGTTAAAATAGAATCGGTAATCTCATAGAAATTATTGCATCTGATAGAAAAAACTGTAGCACAAATCATATAATTTTCATCCCGTAATCCATACGTATTGAAAGAGGAATGTAATTACGATACCTCTCTTGAATTTCCGTGATTTGCTGTTTATAAATAACCGGATCTGAGCGATCCTTTTGCAGATGTACAAGCTTAAATACAATTTTGGGTGGTTCGATACCCCAAGGTGGCAAAATGAAATATAAAGGTGTTCCCATACTATGTGTTAAATCAATGATGGAGACGGGTAATAACTACTTAACACGAACACCAGTTGTGGAGCACTGGCTGGGTCGAGAATTAACTCGGGCCGATTTCATATGTCTAAGTTATCGGTGGGTTTTGGAAACATATGGTTTAAACCTAGGTTAAACCCCGGGTCATGTTTACTGTGCATTTCACATGTCTGGTTTTCAGTAATCCTAGTTTAACACTGGGTTACAATTGTATTACTTGTTTAAACCTGCCCTTGAGGTGGTTTTTCGCCGGGTTTGCTCAAAGTAACTTTTCTTCATGGATAATTTCGGCAGCAAAATCGTGTTTTACGTCAGTTTAGCAGAGCCATGAAATGTGAACGTATTTTAGAGATCATTTGAAGCCACTACAGAAACAGTGGCTATGCCCCCCCCCCCCCCCCCCCAATCCCGGCAAAATTAGGGGTAATCAGTGGCGTCCTCAATATCATTGTTTACTTGGCTGCCAGGTGCACCCCCCCCCCTCCCCCAATTCAAAATCCTGCCTACGCCACTGTACAGAAACGAATACAGGGTGGGGTAGGGGGATTCGAACCTCCTCCCCCTTTAGACAAGATGCCCTTTTGCCTGGGTTTTTTTTAGCACGACTGTATAATTAGATCCACCCCTTCACCATGTGCGTGGCGAATGAACAATAAAGCGCCTGAGATATATAGAGGATAATAAACGCGATACCAGTCATTATCCAAATTGTGTCCCGAATCAAATAATTTTTAGTTGTCGCGAGCTTTAGCGAGTGATAAATGAAAAGTATTTCACTCGGGACATACATTGATAACAACTGGTACTGAGTTTGCTATTCTATTTATTACCCAAGCTATGTTTTCTCTAAACGCCTTTATTTTAGGCGCACATGCACGTACATGTAGGCTATAGAAACAAGGTAAACCACTTTACACACTGTTCTGGGTATTGCTATAACTTTGCATTTTAATCACGTTCACATATAATTTTCAGAAACAAAAGTTATCGTTATTCTGCTAAAAATATAAATAATGATTTGCGTTAAAATGACATTTTGTTATAAATTTAATATTAAAACAGTCGTGAACGCAAACTCATTACGGTACATGACGTCATTTTGTGTGTTTGCCAAATCGCGATGATGTTATATTTAGTACCGATAAAATCATTGGTTTGTAAGCTTCAAATCATCCAGTAATATTGTACGTCACAACACTGCATAATATTTCTCATTGAGAAAATACGGAAAATATTTTCCCTGTTATGAGTGGTCACTAGGGGTAATAAATATAATTATTTATTAAATTAGTAAAAATAAACATTTTCTTCATGGTGTATGAACTGCACGAAAACAGGAAGTACTAGTAATGAAAGTTGATCGGTTACCACCGGTATCAAAGCAATAAACGTCTATCATAGACTGGAGTCTTATAATGACATACTTTCGTGTTTGTCTCGTCTTAATAAAGGGGGGACAAGGCGGTACAGGCCAACAGTTTTGAAAATTTGACCATACGTTATCACGGTGCCATCAGGCGTACGCGTCCCATCTTTTGTTTTTTTAAATATTATGTTAGAATTAAAGGGAAATGCCAATAACAAAACGTTTATTCATATTTTCATTATTACCAACAGCTATGTAGGGTTCAGTAAGCATTTTTGCATTATTACCAACAGCTATGTAGGGTTCTGTAAGCATTTGACATGGATTATAACTAATATTGTGAGTAAAATGAAGGAAATACATAGTGAAACGTTTTCAGGCCAGCTCATTTTCCCAAATATGTCCATCATTTTTGACAGAATGTGAAGGTTTGCTCCACATTTGGGGGTGAGGGGTGGGGAGGGGAGGAGGTAGCTAATCCTCCATCTCGAACGCGAATGCTAATAATATACCGGTAACGAGTTTCAATTACAAAGTGATGAAGTGTAAGCTTATGTCCCTTTCCAAATCTGCGGGTAACCCATGTAAAAAGCGTGGTTTTGTAAACACGGGTAAAACACACCACGGGTGTATGTCGTGGTCAGGTTTTTCAGCGGTTTGCGTAAACCAGTGTTAAACTTAGGTTTTGATATAACCCGGTGTTTCGAAACCCAGACATATGAAATCGGCCCAATGGGGTTCGATCAGAACAAACTTGATGTGGACGATTTAATCTAAATAGTTGAAAGTGTGTGTGTGTGTGTGTGTGTGTGTGTGTGTGTGTGTGCGTGTGTGTGTGTGTATGTGTGTGTGTGTGTTTGTGCGTATATAGGCTACTCTATAAATAACACTTTTTCATGAGTGGATGGTGTTATAACTTGTATTTCATTACGATTCGCTCGGTGTCTGTGGAACATTGTCTCACATAGCCAGATGGAATGCTCTTGATTACCTTGTTTAAACGAACCCCGAATATATCATTGTTAGTCCTCTAGGGGCGGGACGTAGCCTAGTGGTAAAGCGCTCGCTTGATGCGCGGTCGGTTTGGGATCGATCACCATCGGTGGGCCCATGGACTATTTCTCGTTCCAACCAGTGCACCACGACTGGTATATGAAAGGCCGTGGTATGTGATATCCTGTCTGTGGGATGGTGCATATAAAATATCCCTTGCTACTGATCGAAAAATGTAGCGGGTTTCCTCTCTAAGACTATATGTCAAAGTTACCAAATGTTTGACATTCAATAGCCGATGATTAATAAATCAAAGTGATCTAGTGGTGTCGTTAAACAAAATACACTTTTTGTTTGTTAGTCCTCTATCGTGATGTTGAAGTATTAGCGTAAGTTATTAAACAAGACAGCATGTTACTCGCCACGTAATAGTTTCTCTTAACACTGCACAAATAGAACAACACTAAATGGAATATAGACAAGATTACTTCCGTTACACCAGATAATGTCGTGAATAAATAAACAATAAAAAGGGCATTGTATACAAATCTCCATGCATGATCAACAATAGCAGGTAGGCCTAATAGACATCATTATGTGTACAGCAAAATGAGATTCTAATTATGTACTTGATGACTATATCCACACGTGGTACTACATGTATATGTAGATCAAAGACTATAGTAACCGAGTTTAAGTTTATTTTGTTTAACAACACCACTAGATCACATTGATTTATTAATCATAGGCTAATGGATATCAAACAGGTTTTGGGTTTGTTTTATTTTTTTAAATTATTTATTCATTTTGTTTCGTATATGATATCCACATTTGGAATAAAAGAAAATTATATAAGACAGTAGTGTTAAAGATACATATTCTAAATATATTCATACATATAATTATCACAAATATTAACCTTAATAACAACTGTAACAGTGTACTACTATTCTTGTCAGTTCTATATAAATATAGCTCACATCAGGCACATACAAGTAAGTAGGCCTTCAGACTTTTATATTAATAAAATAGTTTTCTGGTTTTCCTTTACAAGACATTAAGGTGTGCAGAAATGGAGCTAGCTCTGGGCAAGCAAATGCTGTCTCCAAATTATCTGTTAAACATACAAAATAGAGAAACCCAGTTAAAGGCATATTGTCACAAACCACTGATCTATTTAATGGTGTAACAAAGTATTACCTGAACAAACATAATTTGATTTGTCCCTAAATGTACTTTATGCAACCATCTTTATAACCACCATACTCCATTTATTAATGACATTTTGTAATAATTGAATTATGGCAATGGTCCATAATTCAAAAACTAAAATTGCAGAGAGGGATGACATGGATTTCACTCCATCATGGTTCAGTTAAGGTGATGCGATAGCTAGGTTTGGTTTCCAACAATTAATGTAATTTTTATTTATTGTCCATTTTTAGAGAAATAAGGTCCTTAAATCCATGACAGTATGCCTTTAATATCCCACAAAATATCAATTACCGGTATATCATAAAATTATTTTGCCAATTTAAAACAAATTGTAATTCTGTAATATAGTCTTAGAGAGGAAACCCGCTACATTTTTCCATTAGTAGCATTTATATTATTAGTAGTAGCATTTCCATTTATATGCACAAGATAGCACATACCACGCCCTTTGATATATCAGCCGTGGTGCTGCATTGTCTACAACGAGAAATAGCCCAATGGGTCCACCGACAGGGATCGATCCCAGACCGACTGCGCATGAAACGAGAGCTTGTAGTATTTTACCTACCACTGATTCCGTACGTGGGCCATTCTCCCAAATTTTTTTGAAATATGATGTTTTATGGTCATGTCTTATCTCTGGTGTCAGGTGAATATATTTCAAATGCAAGCGACGATCTTTACATAGTATTTTTTTATTTTTTTTATCAACTTTTTTTCCGGAACAGCGTCTGATAGTTGGTCAACACCGTAACAGATGGTGGGTGATCAAAAATTCTTAAATAATTGGTAAATAATCAAAGACATTGAACCAAAAGTCTATAAAAAATTTCCTTGAGTTACCGTCGTTCTTGACATGGTCTCTCGTTTGTGCTGACTGGTGTTGTCTCAAGGAATATTTTGTTTTATTTTGTCTCCTTGAATAATTCAAATGGCCCAAACTCTATGAATTCCTATAACTCCTATAGTGCATATTCTTACTACGTGTAATATGGATTTTGCTGAATACTGCGCTTCAGTGGGATAGTAATTATTTATAAAAGGGGTGTCACGGTGATGACAAACAGTTATGGTGTTGACTTCATTTACAATTACGATGGATAAATATTAAAATATTTTATATAAGATGAACATTTATTGATTCATCTGTCTGAATGACTATCAACCAGTGAAATAGCAGCACTATATATGAGCTCTATCTGCAGAAGCACAAAAAAAGCTTCGAATTCCTTTAAAAATCAGAAGTTGAATATAACACCACGTTCATCTAATTAAAACGGCAAAGACATTGAGATACGAAATGAATGTTTGTTTAACAATACCTCTGCATATTTAAAAAATATATTTCATATCTATTTACAGGTACTTCAAATCTAACATATAGTTATTTAGATATTTTATCTACTCCGCAATGGCTGCATGTTATAGTGTTGACATACGTTGTTTTCTTTTAATTAAAATAAACTCGATTTATTTTATATTTAATTCGTCTTCTTGAGTAGCCCAACAAAGAGCATATTAGCATAAACACATTTCATTTGTTTTAACAAAGAATACCGAGAAAGTTTCCAATTGCCACGAAAATAGAATGTTGGACCAAATTGCATGTTCTGAAACTTATTTAACCAAAAAAATAACAGTGCAAAGGAATATATGTTTAAAGCCATTTTTAAAAGCTATTTTATATTGAATTTGTGGTTATTTAGACACTTGATCAAAATTGTAATGTCATAATGTTATAGTGTTGACCGTTACGGTATTGACAAAATTAAACAAAACACATATTTTAATCTCATTATTGTTGATCAGCTATCTTGAATTGCCAAGCTATATTCGAAGCATCCATTTATAATGATCTCTGAATGAATCATATTCATTTAATACATCAATATATTAATTATGCCCGTTACGGTGTTGACAGAGAATAAACATACGCAGTGATCCTTCCCTTTTTTGCCTGAACATTTGTAGAAAACTGAAACTGACGGGACCTTTCGTTAATATCATTTGAAAAGATTGTGGTCATCTCTACTTGAAAGGAATCATGTAGCATGTCTTGGTTTATTATTATACATCACAGGCTGTGTTTGGTGACCGGCGTTACGGTATTGACGTGTTATTTGCAAAATAAGTAACTGAGAAGGATAACCTTGTAAAATAAACCATAAGTGTCATTTCAGCGTGAGAATATATGTTTTCCATCTCCAAGTCTTTATTAATCGACTGATTGTTATAAAATATTGAAGGAAATCAGTTTTGGGTTATTTTGATTTAGATTCATTCTTGTGGCCTTGATTTGTAACGTGGCAATTTTAGGTTTTTCACCCTAGTAAATCAAATATTTGTTTATAATTTCAGGTGCTTTTGTTCTGTTAAAAACATTATGTGAGTTTATAATTAATATTTAATTATTTAACTAATGTTTATCTCAATTTTCGTACTTTTATCAATGTTAGTGGTGAGTAACGCAATATGACACATTTCGGGAGAATGACTCACGTACTAAGAAATATCTATATACTAGTATATAACAAGTAAGATGAAAAATTACTGATACAAACATTATCATACGACCTCAAACACATTGAATATACAGACACTATATTCTAAATAACAAAATGTATTTAATATGTAATTGTAGTTGCCAAAAGGACTCGCTTAGTCTTAAGAAACATCTTACAATGACTACAAACGTCGAACATTTCCTTTAAAGACGAGATAAAATTAATTAATTAATTTTAAAAACATTGAAGTACGAACTGCATGAATGATAGTATGTCACAGATGATTGTAGACATTGTTTAAAACAATTTTAATTATACTACAGAATGTGTTAAACCCTTGTCAAAAAACTAAATACACTTTAATGTATTTAGAACATCTCAAAATTGCAAATAAACAATAAAAAGGGCATTGTATATAAATCTCCATGCATGATCAACAATGGCAGGTAATAGACACCATTATGTGTACAGCAAAATGAGATTCTAATTATGTACTTGATGACTATATCCACACGTAGTATTACATGTATATGTTGATCAAAGATTATATTAACAGAGTTTTTAATTTTATTTACTTCTCTCTATCATGTTGTCAATTCATCCACATCTCGAAATTGCAAATCATTCATGTTAAAACCAAGCATATAACTACTGCTCGATTATAAGAATTCTTACGTTTTTCCAAACCCATGATTTAAAATTGATTAATTGTAGACATTGTTTTTAAAATGTTAAAATATACTTCAGAATGTATGAAACATCTCAAAATAGCACTTCAGTACTGTTAAAAGCAAGTCTATGACTACTGAACGGTTATAAGAATTCTTAAAGGGACTAACCTGAGTTTGCTGCATTGTAAGATGTTTCCGACTAATAAAATATTTCTACGATTAAACTTACATATTAAATATATTTTCTTGTTTAGAATATCAGTGTCTGTATATTCAATGTGTTTCTGGTCGTCTTAATATTTGTAAAAAGATCAAACTGGATTTTGACTTCAAATAATTTCGTATGTACGACAATAAAATGAAATTTAACCTAGTACAAATATTAAAACGGTCAGAAACACGTTTAATATACAGCCACTAATATTTTATGCAGAAAAACATATTTGATATGTAATTACAATCGTTAAAAAGTCTCTGTTAGTCAATAACATCTTTAAAATTGCAGCAAACTCAGGAATGTCCCTTTAAGTGATTTAAAATAAAGATATAACCGATTAAAAACAAGAAAAAGATGCAAGTATTCTTACTTTGTAATGCCGTTTCTGCTTGTATCGTAACACAATTGAGGTGGTACTAGGACCAACATCCCAAAACTTACAAGCAGACGATAAATCATAGTCCAAGAGTATATACCGAGCAGACGTGTTCAGAAATCGACTACCAACAAAGCATTTGTTAATCACAATTACTGGTTGCCGTTCGCGTCAGCGATTGAAGGGCACCAGTGTATGGAAACGAACCAGTCGAAATCGATAGAATAATACTTGATCCGACTTATACCCTGGGAGGGAGGGGCGGTGCATTGATTGTATCTCTCATTGACAAACCATTTTAAAACAGGCCAGTAGGAACGGTCTTTGCGAAGAGGGCACAATCTCGCTGCTGCTATTCTCTAGGTAGCATCATTCCAAATAGCATCTAGGGGCGGGACGTAGCCCAGTGGTACAGCGCTCGCTTGATGCGCGGTCGGTCTGGGATCGATCCCCGTCGGTGGGCCCATTGGGCTATTTCTTGTTCCAGCCAGTGCACCACGACTGGTATATCAAAGGCCGTGGTGTGTACTACCCTGTCTGTGGGATGGTGCATATAAAAAATCCCTTGCTGCTAATCGAAAAGAGTAGCCCATGAAGTGGCGACAGCGGGTTTCCTCTCTCAATATATGTGTGGTCCTTAACCATTTGTTTGACGCCATATAACCGTAAATAAAATGTGTTGAGTGCGTCGTTAAATAAAATATTTCTTTTTTCCAAATAGCATCTCATCCGGTCAAAGTTCAAAGTGTACCTAATTTTGAAGGAAGTGATTTATTTAACGACGCACCTGATAGTGAATCATTGTATCAATCACGTATTTACCTAAAACATATTTTCGACCCTGCCGTGTGCAGAGATACAAGTTTTATCATGGAATACTGTTCTGTCATTCAGATTACTTATTATAACCCTCCCCTACTCACCCCCCCCCCCCCAAAAAAAAAAAAAAAAAAAAAATAACACCACATAAATAATTAATTAAATAAAAATTAATTAATTAATTAATTGAGCAATTTGTGATCGACAAGATATATTCGAGTTGTAATTGCACTGAGATACAACATATGTTCGCTCTTGTTTAATTTAAGGTACTGTCATGTCATGGGTGTTTCGTCACAGACATGTATGTTTGTAATGTTACTGACATTGTTTAAAACAGGGGTTGGGTGGGGTCCAGCTCAGTCGTTATACCGGTGATTTGGTCGCAGGATCGAACCTCCTCGGTGGAACAATTATCTGACTAGGTGGGTTTTTTCTGTCCAAAGCAATGCCCCGCGATTTGCAAATCAAAGGCCGTGGCGTGTGTTGTCCTGTCTGTTGAATAGCGTATATAAAAGATCCCTTGTTGCTAATGGAAAAATGTAACGGGTTTTCTCCGATGGCTACGAGTCAAAAATTACCAAATATTTTATATCTAATAGCCAATGATTAATTTAGTCAGTGTTCTCTGGTAGCGTTGTTTAACAAAACAAACTTCTTCTTCATTGTTAAAATAAGTCGACATACAATTGGAAATATGACTTATGAAAAACCCTTAAATTGCATTTGTTTTTTTTATGACTAGGATTAGTGCCTTTAATAGCTTTTACTCCATTTGTCATTGAAGTGAATTAAAATTATACGTGGAGATGACGTACACGTAGCCCATTGATGTTTGCAATTTATAGAATGGACATAACTATCGATATGGAGCCAGATTAATGGAAAGGTAACGTAGCATGAACAACTAATCATTCGATGGCCTTGCTACGTTACCTATCTCTTGGTAACGTTTTCTTTAACTCAGCGACCCGAAAAACAAGCGTATTTGATTCGTTGCGTTTGAGCTCACCGTAATTTTGTTCTCATGTTAAAAAGAAGAGGAAAAAAATAATGCTAAGCTGTAATAATCCATTTTGAATATTATTATTGCTTAAGAAAAGAAAAGACTAAAGAAATAGGAAAAATGGTCATATCTCCGAGATATAATGGAATTCCACGTTCAAATTTAAATAATAGCCAAATGTTGGTGCCATGGACAGAATTTTGTTGTACATGTATTCCCAAAACACTGTTATAATTCTGTTACTCATTTAAGAGAACACGGCTATAGTAATCATATGTTGGACTTAGGATCAATGTAAAGACATCTGAATGGTTCATCCATGATGATAATCTAGACGTCGAAGGTAAATCGTCAAATGAAATTAACACTCCCGAAACAGATTTCAACCCAATATGTTAGCTAACTGCAAACGTAAACGCCGTAAATAGGCCTACGTTTTAATTGTAAATGGCGTTTATATTTCTTTTAAACTTGGAGTATATAAGGATATGTAAGAAACAATAGTGTCTGAAAAATATCACTTCATCTTATAACTGGTTATTTAAAAAACGCATCCATCTCGCTTTATATATATATATGTGTGTGTGTCGTCGCGTGAGAGCTAAAAGGTCGTAAGTGGCAGATACGACCTAAAACGTCTATTTTGCATATTCGGAATCGCCATCCCCGATTACATATTGTCATAAAACAATCGTACCTGTGTCCCTAATAGCATCGCTTATACAGAAGGATTTAAATGGTTGTAAGTGAATCACAGATACCAATTTGCACGAAAATAGACGTAACTGACACATACGACTTTCCTCCGATTTGCTTGCTGTCCATTATGTGAACACGACTGGACGTATGTGGTAGATACACCCTTTTCAAATACAGTTCGTTATATAATTATGTCTGACATAGGTCGTATGTGCCAAATACTACCCATATGCATTTTTTTTTATCGGCCTGTGATATAAATTACAAATTCGAAGTACAATAGAGCATACATTATGTCAATATTTTCATGTGCTTGAATCCTAAAAATAATATGACGTTTGTCGTTGTGAGAGCCCGGTCTATTATTGAAAAAAAAATTGATACTGCATGCAATGAACCATTTGGCAACAGACAATAATCGTGTCTGTTTATATAAATAGGAATTGCAGTAACATTAATGTTTGTATGGTTTGCTATTTTGTGTGCATTATAATTATAATAATAAACATGTTTTGTTGAATTTTTTTGTTTTGAAAAAAAAATATCTATTTTGAAATGTTTTTAGTCGAAGCAAAGTTTCTAAAATGTAATTTGTATCTCTATATACAATTTTAATTCATAATAATGTTGCGTCTGGCATATACGACCAGCAAGCATAATTACACTGATTTTGGATGTATTTAATTATATGTTACGGTAATCAAGTTCCGTCTTTCAGCTGCTTTGAAGATCCACAGGATTGCCCTACATGTAGGCATTATGGATTGACAACACTGCACATACAAAGGCAATTGTAAGTTATACAGGAAAAAGTCCAGTAACACAATACAGTGTAATCAGACGTAAGGTTAAAAGGCGAATAAAGTGAATGTGGCCTCAACATAAACGATAGCAAGATCTATGAACTTTGATTAACTTTACAGTTAACAAATATTTGAAACATAATGATGAACGTGAACATGACACAACACACACACCAAAACATTAACACAACACAGCACGCACAACAGAAGCTGAACATGACATAGCACACACAACATAAGCTGAACATGACATAGCACACACAGCATAAGCTGAACATGACATAGCTCACACAACATGACCTGAACATGACATAGCTCACACAACAGGACATGGACATAACATAGCTCACACAAATGGACCTGAACATGATATATAGCATAAACAACACAACTTGGCAAATCAATGACAAGAAGACTTGAACATAACATAGCAAAAAGCTGAACATGAGAAAATAATCACCATAGAAAATGAACGCGACATAGCACTTGCGACAGTTTATTTGTTTGTTTTGTTTAACAACACCACTAGAGCACATTAATTAATTAATAATCGGCTATTGGATGTCAAACATTTGGTAATTATGACTCATAGTTATCAGAGGAAACCGGCTACAATTTTCCTAATGCAGCAAGGGATTTTTTATATACACTTCCCCACAGACAGGACAGCACATACAACGGCCTTTATCCAGTCACTTGCGACAGAACCTGAACATGACATAGCACTCACAATTGAACCTGAACATAATAGAGAACTCACAACAGAACCTGAACGTGACATAGTACACACAAGAACTTGAAGAAGAACATGACAGAACACACATACAACATACCATGATCATGACATTGCACACACAAGAGCACTTGAACATGAAATATCAGTCACAACAGACGCAGAAAATAATTTAGCACACACAACAGAAGCTGGAGGATTGATCACTTAACACTCAATAAAACACGGAGAGAACTGCATATGACATAGTCTGGAGATATCACGGAAAACACATCATAAATAACCTGGAGAGATCTCTGAACACAGTAGAAACCTGAAGAGATCACTAAACACAATAGAACCTGGAGAGATCACTGAACACAAAACAGAACCTAGAAAGATCAATGGACTCACAACAGAACCCGGAGAGGTAACTGAACACACAACAGAACCTGGAAAAATCTCTGGACACACAACAGAACCTGGATAGATCACTGACCACACAATAGAACCTGGAGAGATCACCAGACACACAACAGAATCTGGAGAGATCACTGAACACACAATATAACATGGAGAAGTCACTGGACACACAGCAGAACCCGGATATGTCACCAAATACACAACAAAACCAGGAGTGTGCACTGAACACATAACAGAACCTGGAGAGTACACCCAACACACAACAGAACCTGGAAAGATCACCGGACACACAACAGAACCTGGAGAGATCACTGAGCACACAGTATAACCTGGAATCTGCACTGAATACACAACAGAACCCGGAGAGTACACCCAACGCACAGCAGAAGTTGTAGGGGTCACTGTTCACTTAATATAACCTGGATATAATCCTACATACTCAACAGGTGGACATGGTATAGTGTTCACTACTTCTGGATATGATATTCAGTACACACACTCATTGGAAATGTAAACCCTATATCCTTTGAATGAGCTTCACTTGAACCTGATGTATCCCAAACCAATAAGCTGCTAAACATAGGTTCTTCATTAAAGGATATCAGTTTCAGTTTGCTTAACTATTCTGGTTTGTCTGTTGCACTAGTTAATAAATCAGGTATTCTTGAAACCAGTGAAGTACACCCTGAGGCAGCAGAACCAGGAACTATCTGCAAAAGGACTCACATGGCGCAAAGAACACTGCACACAACATGCCATCAGCTTTTCTGATGACTCATCAGGAACGAATACTTGCCAAAAAAACGAGGTTTTGTATGGACACGTTATCTAATTCTGATGCACCATCATCAAACAACGAACATGGAGAACTACCACCACAGTGTTTCTGCCAGAAAGAAATGTTTGGGTATGGCTCTATGAAATTGAATGCAACCACAGTCAACAGGGGTATGGGGGTGGATCCTCCATCAGAAAGAAAATGGATTAAGTTAAATGTTAGGGTTAAAAAAATCATACTGTAATGATAAGAGTAATTAATTTTGTCCAAACGTTAACTTCTGCATAACTTCTGTTAACTTCTAAATTCTGCAAAAATATTTGGGTATGGCACCATACCTATTTTATCCTCTGGCAGAACCCCTGCACCAGATAAGGTCACACAAAATCAGGGGTGGGTCAAAGAAAACAAGGATTTCACGAGTCAGAGAAGTTTTTTAAACGTTATTATTTTGTTCAATTGGTTCAATTGTTCAAATATTTATCGTATTATTATTTACAAAAGTAAAATAACTTTTTTCACGTAATGTTTTGTTTAAGCGGTGATTTATTTATACGTACTTCTACTTGTATTCCTTTTTGAATGTTTGCTTCTAAATAATTTCTATTTACAAGCTTTCTCCTTTTAAAAAATAAATATGTGATTTGCAAAACCGAAATGTTTTAGAAGTGATGGCTCTTTTAGAATAAATATTCAAATTTACTTGATATACTGTTGGTCGTAAATGACGCATTTAATTTAATCATGAATAATTGTCGTAACTACAACTATTTAAGCAAATAACTAAAACACCTAATATGCTATAAATATACAAAGAAATCGTAAATATGTTTAGCTTTCATTGTCATTAAAACAAATTCGACATCTTAATTACTTCATTATCTCGGCTTTTTAAAAATGAATTTTGATGCACTTACGTCCTTGTGGCTCTCACGCGACGGTGTGTGGACGGGATTTTCAGTTTGTAGATTACTCGTCTGAAATGTTTGGGTCGTCGGTTTAAACCTCCACGATGGACTCATTGGGTGTTTTCACATCACAACTAGGCCCCATAACTGGTATATCAAAGTCCGTGGTATGTGTTGTCCTGTCTGTGAGAAAGTGCATATAATAGATCCTTCCTACTAATAGAATGATGTAGCGTGTTTCCTTTGAGGATTACGTGTCGCAATTATCAAATGCTTGATATTCAACAGACAATGATTAATTAATGTATGTATGTGTTCTCTAGTGTTATCCTAGTTGCGTTAAACAAAACTAATTTTCTTTCCAATTATAAGAAACGATCAACCATGACATTATGAAGGGTAACAAAGTATGAAAAGATTAGGGGAAGAAGGAAGAGAATGTTTCATTTAATGACGCATTAAACACATTTTATTTACAGTTATATGGCGTTAGACATATGGTTAAGGACCATACAGATATTAATGGAAGAAACCCGCTGTCGCCACTTCATGGGCTACTCTTTTCGATTAGTAGCAAGGGATCTTTTATATGACAGGATAGCATATACCACGGCCTTTGTTATACCAGCTGTGGAGCATCGGCCGGAACGAGATGAAAGAATTAGGGGAAACATTAGCTGACCAGTGGTAGCGTGCCTGTTTGAGGTGTTACGTGTCATAAGATTAATCTCTTGGATTTTATTCTAGAACTGGGACTAATTTCTCAAACCATCGTAAACCCAGTTTTACACGTAAACGTAGATTTACGACTAACCGCAATTCGTATTTCTACAAACTACAACTAATAACATAGTTTGAAATACACAGATTTCATTGTCTTTTACCATTACAATATCTTCGGCAATGACAATGTCCTGCGGGAAACAGATGCCAAACACATTAAAACGTACTACCAGGTGTAACTGCTATTAGTTGCAAACGTAAACGTTACGATGTTTTGTGAAATTGGCTCCTGACCGTTATCTCTGACGCAAAAAAGAGACGGGACGTAGCCCAGTGGTAAAGCGCTCGCTAGGTGCGCGGTCGGTCTGGGATCGATCACTGTCGGTAAGCCCATTGGGCTAAATCTCGTTGTAGCCAGTGTACCACAACTGGTATATCATACCGTGGTATGTGCTATCCTGTTCAGAGTATAATCTAGACAATGTTTAAGGGTCCTTTTTTGGTGATTTGGGAAAAAATAACGTGATTCCTGTTTGTTGGATGATGCATATAAAATATCCCTTGTTATTAATGGAAAACATGTAGCGGGTTTCCTCTCAAACTTATGTCAAACTTACCAAATGTTTGACGTCCCATAGCCTATGATTGATTAATAAATCAATGTGCTCTAGTGGTGTCGTTAAAGAAAACATACTTTAAGTGATACATAAACGACTGGAAAAGTGTACACGTGCATTACCTAGGTTTTGCTGCTATTCTCTAGGTAGCATCACACCAAATAGCATCTCATCCGGTCAAAGTTCAAAGTGTACCGGTATCTTTGAAGGAAATGGTTTATTTAACGACGCACTCAACACATTTTATTTTCGGTTATATGGCGTCAGACATATGGTTAAGGGCCACACAGATATTGAGGGAGGAAACCCGCTGTTGCAACTTCATGGGCAACTCTTTTCGATTAGTAGCATGGGATCTTTTATATCCACCATCCCATAGACGGGATAGCACATACCATGGCCTTTGATGTACCAGTTGTGGTGCACTGGCTGCAGCGATAAATATCCTAATGGGCCCACTGACGGGGATCGATCCCAAACCGATCGCGCATCAAGCGAGCGCTTTACCACTGGGCTACGTCTCGCCCCCACCTAACTTTGATTGTTGTCATAGGATGTTATAGAATGTTGTAAATTCCTGTAAGTTAATTTGAAGTAGTATCTAATAAAATGCACCAGTACTAAAATGTGGTTGAAATGGGTGTGAGTTCTGGCAAAGATAGCGACGACAATCAAAGACGCTTCCCGTTATGTCTAAATGTTTTGCTCGTTCCAACCAGTACACGACAACCGGACAAAGGCCGTGGTATGTGTTTTCCTGTCTGTGAGAAAGTGCATATAAGATCCCTTGCTACTAACGGAAAAATGTAACGGGTTTCCTCTCTAAGACTATATGTAAAAAATTACCAAATGTTTGACAATCAATAGCCGATGATTAATGAATCAATGTGCTCTAGTGGTCTCTTTAAACAAAACAAACTTTAACTTCCACATTAAGGGTTATGTGTTGTAGTATTTATTATATTCTACAATCCATGGTGTATATATAATATATGTTGACTGTGTAGCCTGGTATATATGTTGATTGAAACGCTGTGTATAGCCTGGTATATATGCTGACTGAAACGCTGTGACTAGCCTGGTATATATGTTGACTGAAGCGCTGTGAGTAGCCTGGTATATATGTTGATTGAAACGTTGTGTGTAGCCTGGTATATATGTTGACTGAAGCGCTGTGTGTAGCCTGGTATATATGTTGACTGAAACGCTGTGAGTAGCCTGGTATATATGTTGACTGAAACGCTGTGAGTAGCCTGGTATATATGTTGATTGAAACGTTGTGTGTAGCCTGGTATATATGTTGATTGAAACGTTGTGTGTAGCCTGGTATATATGTTGATTGAAGCGTTGTGTGTAGCCTGGTATATATGTTGACTGAAGCGCTGTGTGTAGCCTGGTATATATGTTGACTGAAACGCTGTGTGTAGCCTGGTATATATGTTGACTGAAACTCTGTGTGTAGCCTGGTATATATGTTGACTGAAACGCTGTGTGTAGCCTGGTATATATGTTGACTGAAACGCTGTGTGTAGCCTGGTATACATGTTGACTGAAACGCTGTGTGTAGCCTGGTATATATGTTGACTGAAACGTTGTGTGTAGCCTGGTATATATGTTGATCGAAACGTTGTGTGTAGCCTGGTATATATGTTGATCGAAACGATGTGTGTAGCCTGGTATATATGTTGATCGAAACGCTGTGTGTAGCCTGGTATATATGTTGACTGAAACGCTGTGTGTAGCCTGGTATATATGTTGACTGAAACGTTGTGTGTAGCCTGGTATATATGTTGATCGAAACGTTGTGTGTAGCCTGGTATATATGTTGATCGAAACGTTGTGTGTAGCCTGGTATATATGTTGATTGAAACGCTGTGTGTAGCCACATATGTTACTATTGACGTCTATGGCATTTCATTTGGTGGTATACATGTACAGGCAAGAAGAGCAGGCCTATGCAGGTTACGGCCCAAACCATACCGGATCTGGGGTCTGGTGAGTCTGCTGCCATATCTATAGTTCGCGCCAGCACAGACACGGTAGATTTTGTCACATACGATTTAGTGCCTTTCGTATTTGACTGACCGGCTTCGGTGGCGTCGTGGTAGGCCATCGGTATACAGGCTGGTAGGTACTGGGTTCGGATCCCAGTCGAGGCATGGGATTTTTAATCCAGATACCGACTCCAAATCCTGAGTGAGTGCTCCGCAAGGCTCAATGGGTGGTAAACCACTTGCACCGACCAGTGATCCATAACTGGTTCAACAAAGGCCATGGTTTATGCTATCCTGCCTGTGGGAAGCGCAAATAAAAGATCCCTTGCTGCTAATCGGAAGAGTAGCCCATGTAGTGGCGACAGCGGGTTTCCTCTCAAAATCTGTGTGGTCCTTAACCATATGTCTGACGCCATATATCCGTAAATAAAATGTGTTGAGTGCGTCGTTAAATAAAACATTTCTTTCTTTCTTTCGTATTTGACTGGTACTATACCACGCCAGACTCAGTCAACAGACCCAGCTCCAGACGCAGCTCCAGCTCCAGCTCCAGACGCAGCTCCAGCTCCAGCTCCAGCTCCAGACGCAGCTCCAGCTCCAGCTCCAGCTCCAGCTCCAGACCCAGACCCAGCTCCAGACCCAGCTCCAGACCCCCACCCCAAACCCAGACCCAGACCCAGCTCCAGACCCCAAACCCAGATCCAGCTCCAGACGCAGCTCTAGCTCCAGCTCCAGCTCCAGCTCCAGCTCCAGACCCAGCTCCAGACCCCAAACCCAGACCCAGACCCAGACCCAGCTCCAGACCCCAAACCCAGACCCAGACCCAGACACAGCTCCAGACCCCAAACCCAGATCCAGCTCCAGACGCAGCTCCAGCTCCAGCTCCAGACCCAGCTCCAGACCCCAAACCCAGATCCAGCTCCAGACGCAGCTCCAGCTCCAGCTCCAGACCCAGCTCCAGCTCCAGACCCAGCTCCAGACCCCAAACCCAGACCCAGACCCAGACCCAGCTCCAGACCCCAAACCCAGACCCAGACCCAGACCCAGATCCCAGATCCAGACCCAGCTCCAGACCCAAACCCAGACCCAGATCCAGACCCAGATCCAGCTCCAGACCCAAACCCAGACCCAGACCCAGACCCAGACCCAGACCCCAGACCAAGACCCAGACCCAGCTCCAGCTCCAGCTCCAGCTCCAGCTCCAGCTCCAGACCCAGCTCCAGACCCAGACCCAGCTCCAGACCCAGACCCAGACCCAGACCCCAGACCAAGACCCAGCTCCAGACCCAGACCCAGACCCAGACCCCAGACCAAGACCCAGACCCAGCTCCAGCTCCAGCTCCAGCTCCAGACCCAGCTCCAGACCCAGACCCAGCTCCAGACCTAGACCCAGACCCAGACCCAGCTCCAGACCCAGACCCAGCTCCAGCTCCAGCTCCAGACCCAGCTCCAGCTCCAGACCCAGCTCCAGCTCCAGACCCAGCTCCAGCTCCAGCTCCAGCTCCAGACCCAGCTCCAGCTCCAGCTCCAGCTCCAGACCCAGCTCCAGCTCCAGACCCAGACCCAGCTCCAGCTCCAGCTCCAGACCCAGCTCCAGCTCCAGCTCCAGACCCAGCTCCAGACCCAGCTCCAGCTCCAGCTCCAGCTCCAGACCCAGCTCCAGACCCAGCTCCAGACCCACCTCCAGCTCCAGCTCCAGACCCAGACCCAGCTCCAGCTCCAGACCCAGCTCCAGCTCCAGACCCAGCTCCAGCTCCAGCTCCAGCTCCAGCTCCAGACCCAGACCCAGCTCCAGCTCCAGACCCAGCTCCAGCTCCAGACCCAGCTCCAGCTCCAGCTCCAGCTCCAGACCCAGCTCCAGCTCCAGCTCCAGCTCCAGACCCAGCTCCAGCTCCAGCTCCAGCTCCAGCTCCAGCTCCAGACCCAGCTCCAGCTCCAGCTCCAGACCCAGCTCCAGCTCCAGCTCCAGCTCCAGCTCCAGCTCCAGACCCAGCTCCAGACCCAGACCCAGCTCCAGCTCCAGACCCAGCTCCAGCTCCAGACCCAGCTCCAGCTCCAGACCCAGACCCAGCTCCAGACCCAGCTCCAGCTCCAGCTCCAGCTCCAGCTCCAGACCCAGCTCCAGACCCAGACCCAGCTCCAGCTCCAGACCCAGACCCAGCTCCAGCTCCAGACCCAGCTCCAGCTCCAGACCCAGCTCCAGCTCCAGCTCCAGCTCCAGACCCAGACCCAGCTCCAGCTCCAGCTCCAGACCCAGCTCCAGCTCCAGCTCCAGCTCCAGCTCCAGCTCCAGACCCAGCTCCAGCTCCAGCTCCAGCTCCAGACCCAGCTCCAGACCCAGACCCAGCTCCAGCTCCAGACCCAGCTCCAGCTCCAGCTCCAGCTCCAGCTCCAGCTCCAGCTCCAGCTCCAGACCCAGCTCCAGCTCCAGCTCCAGACCCAGCTCCAGCTCCAGACCCAGCTCCAGCTCCAGCTCCAGCTCCAGACCCAGCTCCAGCTCCAGACCCAGCTCCAGACCCAGCTCCAGCTCCAGCTCCAGCTCCAGCTCAGACCCAGCTCCAGACCCAGCTCCAGACCCAGCTCCAGCTCCAGACCCAGCTCCAGCTCCAGCTCCAGCTCCAGACCCAGCTCCAGCCCAGCTCCAGCTCCAGCTCCAGACCCAGACCCAGCTCCAGACCCAGCTCCAGACCCAGCTCCAGCTCCAGACCCAGCTCCAGCTCCAGACCCAGCTCCAGCTCCAGACCCAGCTCCAGCTCCAGCTCCAGCTCCAGACCCAGCTCCAGCTCCAGCTCCAGCTCCAGCTCCAGCTCCAGCTCCAGACCCAGCTCCAGCTCCAGCTCCAGCTCCAGCTCCAGACCCAGCTCCAGCTCCAGCTCCAGCTCCAGCTCCAGACCCAGCTCCAGCTCCAGCTCCAGCTCCAGCTCCAGCTCCAGCTCCAGCTCCAGCTCCAGCTCCAGCTCCAGCTCCAGCTCCAGCTCCAGCTCCAGCTCCAGCTCCAGCTCCAGCTCCAGCTCCAGCTCCAGCTCCAGCTCCAGCTCCAGCTCCAGCTCCAGCTCCAGCTCCAGCTCCAGCTCCAGCTCCAGCTCCAGACCCAGCTCCAGCTCCAGCTCCAGCTCCAGCTCCAGCTCCAGCTCCAGCTCCAGACCCAGCTCCAGCTCCAGCTCCAGCTCCAGCTCCAGCTCCAGACCCAGCTCCAGCTCCAGCTCCAGACCCAGACTCCAGCTCCAGACCCAGACCCAGCTCCAGCTCCAGACCCAGCCCAGCTCCAGCTCCAGACCCAGCTCCAGCTCCAGACCCAGCTCCAGCTCCAGCTCCAGCTCCAGCTCCAGCTCCAGCTCCAGCTCCAGCTCCAGCTCCAGACCCAGCTCCAGCTCCAGCTCCAGCTCCAGCTCCAGACCCAGCTCCAGCCCAGCTCCAGCTCAGCTCCAGCTCCAGACCCAGCTCCAGCTCCAGCTCCAGACCCAGCTCCAGCTCCAGACCCAGCTCCAGCTCCAGCTCCAGCTCCAGCTCCAGCTCCAGCTCCAGCTCCAGCTCCAGACCCAGCTCCAGCTCCAGACCCAGCTCCAGACCCAGCTCCAGCTCCAGACCCAGCTCCAGCTCCAGCCCCAGCTCCAGCTCCAGACCCAGCTCCAGCTCCAGCTCCAGACCCAGCTCCAGCTCCAGCTCCAGCTCCAGCTCCAGCTCCAGCTCCAGACCCAGCTCCAGCTCCAGACCCAGCTCCAGACCCAGCTCCAGCTCCAGCTCCAGCTCCAGACCCAGACCCAGCTCCAGCCCCAGCTCCAGACCCAGCTCCAGCTCCAGACCCAGCTCCAGCTCCAGACCCAGCTCCAGCTCCAGACCCAGCTCCAGCTCCAGACCCAGACCCAGCTCCAGACCCAGCTCCAGCTCCAGCTCCAGCTCCAGACCCAGCTCCAGCTCCAGACCCAGCTCCAGCTCCAGACCCAGCTCCAGCTCCAGCTCCAGCTCCAGACCCAGCTCCAGCTCCAGCTCCAGCTCCAGACCCAGCTCCAGCTCCAGCTCCAGCTCCAGACCCAGCTCCAGCTCCAGCTCCAGCTCCAGCTCCAGACCCAGCTCCAGCTCCAGCTCCAGCTCCAGCTCCAGACCCAGCTCCAGCTCCAGCTCCAGACCCAGACCCAGCTCCAGCTCCAGACCCAGCTCCAGACCCAGCTCCAGCTCCAGCTCCAGCTCCAGCTCCAGCTCCAGACCCAGCTCCAGCTCCAGCTCCAGCTCCAGCTCCAGCTCCAGAGCCCCAGCTCCAGCTCCAGCTCCAGACCCAGACCCAGCTCCAGCTCCAGACCCAGACCAGCAGCTCCAGCTCCAGACCCAGCTCCAGCTCCAGACCCAGCTCCAGCTCCAGCTCCCCAGCTCCAGACCCAGCTCCAGACCCAGCTCCAGCTCCAGCTCCAGCTCCAGACCCAGACCCAGCTCCAGACCCAGACCCAGCTCCAGCTCCAGACCCAGACCCAGCTCCAGCTCCAGACCCAGCTCCAGCTCCAGACCCAGCTCCAGCTCCAGACCCAGACCCAGCTCCAGACCCAGCTCCAGCTCCAGACCCAGCTCCAGACCCAGCTCCAGCTCCAGCTCCAGCTCCAGCTCCAGCTCCAGCTCCAGCTCCAGCTCCAGCTCCAGACCCAGCTCCAGCTCCAGCTCCAGACCCAGCTCCAGCTCCAGCTCCAGCTCCAGCTCCAGCTCCAGCTCCAGCTCCAGCTCCAGCTCCAGACCCAGACCCAGCTCCAGCTCCAGCTCCAGACCCAGCTCCAGCTCCAGACCCAGCTCCAGCTCCAGACCCAGCTCCAGCTCCAGACCCAGCTCCAGACCCAGCTCCAGACCCAGCTCCAGCTCCAGCTCCAGCTCCAGCTCCAGCTCCAGACCCAGCTCCAGACCCAGCTCCAGACCCAGCTCCAGCTCCAGACCCAGCTCCAGCTCCAGCTCCAGCTCCAGCTCCAGACCCAGCTCCAGCTCCAGCTCCAGCTCCAGACCCAGCTCCAGCTCCAGCTCCAGCTCCAGCTCCAGACCCAGACCCAGCTCCAGACCCAGACCCAGCTCCAGCTCCAGACCCAGACCCAGCTCCAGCTCCAGACCCAGCTCCAGCTCCAGACCCAGCCCAGCTCCAGCTCCAGACCCAGCTCCAGCTCCAGACCCAGCTCCAGCTCCAGACCCAGCTCCAGACCCAGCTCCAGCTCCAGCTCCAGCTCCAGCTCCAGCTCCAGCTCCAGCTCCAGCTCCAGCTCCAGCTCCAGACCCAGACCCAGCTCCAGCTCCAGATCCAGACCCAGCTCCAGCTCCAGACCCAGCTCCAGCTCCAGCTCCAGCTCCAGCTCCAGACCCAGCTCCAGCTCCAGACCCAGACCCAGCTCCAGCTCCAGACCCAGCTCCAGCTCCAGCTCCAGCTCCAGCTCCAGCTCCAGACCAGCTCCAGCTCCAGACCCAGCTCCAGCTCCAGCTCCAGCTCCAGACCCAGCTCCAGCTCCAGACCCAGCTCCAGACCCAGCTCCAGCCCAGCTCCAGCTCCAGCTCCAGCTCCAGACCCAGACCCAGCTCCAGACCCAGCTCCAGACCCAGCTCCAGCTCCAGACCCAGCTCCAGCTCCAGACCCAGCTCCAGCCCCAGACCCAGCTCCAGACCCAGCTCCAGACCCAGCTCCAGCTCCAGACCCAGCTCCAGCTCCAGACCCAGCTCCAGCTCCAGACCCAGCTCCAGCTCCAGACCCAGCTCCAGCTCCAGACCCAGCTCCAGACCCAGCTCCAGCTCCAGACCCAGCTCCAGCTCCAGACCCAGCTCCAGCTCCAGACCCAGCTCCAGCTCCAGCTCCAGCTCCAGCTCCAGCTCCAGCTCCAGACCCAGACCCAGCTCCAGCTCCAGACCCAGCTCCAGCTCCAGCTCCAGCTCCAGCTCCAGCTCCAGACCCAGCTCCAGCTCCAGACCCAGACCCAGCTCCAGACCCAGACCCAGCTCCAGACCCAGCTCCAGCTCCAGACCCAGCTCCAGCTCCAGACCCAGCTCCAGCTCCAGCCCAGCTCCAGCTCCAGCTCCAGACCCAGCTCCAGACCCAGCTCCAGCTCCAGCTCCAGCTCCAGACCCAGCTCCAGACCCAGACCCAGCTCCAGCCCAGCTCCAGACCCAGACCCAGCTCCAGACCCAGACCCAGACCCAGCTCCAGCTCCAGACCCAGACCTAGACCCAGACCCAGACCTAGACCCAGACCCAGCTCCAGACCCAGACCCAGTTCCAGACCCAGACCCAGACCCAGACCCAGACCCAGACCCAGCTCCAGCTCCAGCTCCAGACCCAGCTCCAGCTCCAGACCCAGCTCCAGACCCAGCTCCAGCTCCAGCTCCAGCTCCAGCTCCAGCTCCAGCTCCAGACCCAGCTCCAGCTCCAGACCCAGCTCCAGCTCCAGCTCCAGCTCCAGCTCCAGCTCCAGACCCAGCTCCAGCTCCAGACCCAGACCCAGCTCCAGACCCAGACCCAGCCCCAGCTCCAGCCCCAGCTCCAGCTCCAGACCCAGCTCCAGCTCCAGACCCAGCTCCAGCTCCAGACCCAGCTCCAGCTCCAGCTCCAGACCCAGCTCCAGACCCAGCTCCAGCTCCAGCTCCAGCTCCAGACCCAGCTCCAGACCCAGACCCAGCTCCAGCCCAGCTCCAGACCCAGACCCAGACCCAGACCCAGACCCAGCTCCAGACCCAGACCCAGACCCAGCTCCAGCTCCAGACCCAGACCTAGACCCAGACCCAGCTCCAGACCCAGACCCAGTTCCAGACCCAGACCCAGACCCAGACCCAGACCCAGACCCAGACCCAGACCCAGTTCCAGACCCAGACTCAGACCCAGACCCAGACCCAGTTCCAGTTCCAGCTCCAGTTCCAGCTCCAGTTTCAGCTCCAGATCCAGCTCCAGCTCCAGTATAATGTGTTTTTGGCCTCACTCTCATGGACTGCAATAAGATTTAGGATCGATCTTCATCTGTGGACCCATCGAGGGGGCTGAATTTAGCTCAGTTGGTTGAGCCTTCACGTGAGGTGCTTGAGTCGCAGGATCAAACCACCTCGGTAGATCCATTCAGCTGACTGGGTTTTTTTCTCATTCCAACCAGTGCACCACAACTGGTCAAAGACCGTGGTATGTGCTTTCCGGTCTGTGGCAAAGTGTATATAAACGATCCCTTGCTGCTAATGTAAAAATGTAGCGGGTTTCCTCTGATTACTACGAGTCAATATTACCAAATGTTTGACATCCAATAGCCAATGATTAATTAATCAATGTGCTCTAGTGGTGTCGTCAACCAAAAACAAACTGTGGACCCATCGAGTTCCTATTCCACTCTTCCAAACTTCTAGTATATCAAAGACCATGGATACAATTTCTTGTATCCCCTTGCAGCAGTGGTTGTAATATTTTTGAAGACAATACAATTATTTACACATGTCTATTGTAATTGTATTGAATCGCTCCTAGTGTATTTAATTAGATTCACTGAAAGCTTTGAATCACTCTTCTATCGTCTGTAATGAGATGCACTAACAGGCCGACCAAACTCTACGGAATTTTCATCACGTACTCGGAATTCCGGAATTGATGCCAAAAATCCGGATTTTTTTTTTCAGATTCACTCGAATTATTTTCTTTAAGCAACTAATTCTTATTACATTCTACATTCTTAGAATTAAATATTTTTATCACTCATTTCACTGAAAATGTTAAATCACTCGGCTAGAGCATTTAATGAGATACTAAAAAAGTTTAATCATTATCCTAGCGTATTTAATTAAAATTACTCAATACTGTGTAAGTTATGAGGTTAAAAATACTAAACAGCTCTCTTTTTACAATTATTAATGAGATTTGCCTGAAAAGGTTAAATCGGTCTTCTAGTATATCTAAAGAGACGCACCATAAATCAGTCGCGTATCTAAGGGTTGACCCCTAAACTTTGCGATTTTAAATTGGAGAATCCGAGAAATCCCTTCGGGAACGTTTATGACGTTCGACCGTATGTCATTGCCCCCCCCCCCCCCCCCCCCCTCCCATTAAATGGATTTTCTAGATCCGCCACTAGAAATGTTGAACTATTCTTTACATTTTGCCGATTTTGTTTTTGATGTGTATGCAAAAATACCTATTGACGTTTATGAATAACACAGGAGCACCTGGAATGACAGCCAAGATACAAGGTTATTTCAGTGGGAAATCAATAAACTATCGTGTACTATATGTACAGATAACACTTGCACTTTCTCGCATCACCTCTCTCGACCAGTAGTCATGGCAGAATTTCGAGAAATAATACCATAGACGCATGAGCTCCCGTTTTTTTGTTTTGTTTTTTGTTTGTTTGTTTGTTTGTTTGGGGTTTTTTTTAGGGTGTTTGGGTTTTTTTGGGGGGTGGGGGTGGGGGGGGGGAGGGGATCGGATAGTTTGTCCAAATTTAAAAACGAAAATGCCCGAATCTGAATAACATCGTTTATTCATATTGGCATTACTGCCAAACAGCTACATAGGGTTCCATAATATCATAGACGTATGGGCTCCCATGTTTGTGGGGGTGGGGATGGGGTGGGTTTGAGGGGATTGTTGTTTTTTGTGATGCCTCGACAGGCTGATGTTTGCTCGAATTAAACAAAAATGCCTGAATCTGAATAGCAACGTATTCATATTTGCATTACTACCAAACAGCTATATAGGGTTCCATAATACCAAAGACATATGGGCTACATTGTTTGTTGGGGGTGGGTGGGGGTGAGGGTGGGGTGAGGGTGAGGGTGAGGGTGAGGTTGGTGATGCGTGGGTGTTAAGGCCGATTTTTGCTCGAATTAAACGAAAATGCCTGAATCTGAATAACAACCTTTATTCATATTTTTATTGCTACCAAACAACTATGTAGGGTTCTATATTACCATAGACGTAATGGAGGAGGTTGTCTAGGCTGATATTTGATCGAATTAAACGAAACTGCCCGAATCTGAATAACAACGTTTATTCACATTCACATTGCTATCAAAACAGCTATATAGGGTCTCAAACGAATCATTACGCATTTTTATATATGGATTTGAACTAATATTGTGAGCAGAATGATGGACACTTTTACGATTCCACAACGGACCAAAATGTTTGGTCACACTTCCGACGATTCTCGTAAACACGGCTAGAAACCGATGACGAATATTGGTTATAGAGAGATGAAACTATTCGGATTTTAGGTAATTATTCGTATTTCACATGTCAAGATGTTAAGCATTATGTTCCATATGATTTACAGTATTTATATCGACGAAATTTAAAACTATGAACGAAGTAACGTGAGGTTTATCTTTTCAGTTCCCGTATTTTTACATTTAACATTAGTTTATACCATTTAGTAAACAACTATAATGTTTATTAGTTTTGTTTAAGAAAATTCAGTCTTTAATCTTTAAAATGCAATTATGATGGCAGTGTTTGGTGTATTCTGTAGAATGTAGTGGTTGTTTATAAACAGCATGTCAAAAATCAACTCAACGGTTTTGTCCACTATCCTGTGTCTGGTTTTGTCATAAGATATAGCAACAAAAAAAAAGTACAGTTTAGTTTTTCTGTGTATTCATTGAAAATAAAATATTGTATCTTTTCTTGTTTGGGTTTTGTTTGTTTTTTCTTTTCAACAGCTGATGCTTTTTAGCTGAAAGCGATGCCACCTTTCTCCTGTGATAATTTGTGAAAGCAAATTCGACTCTTGACAAGTCATATTATAAACCATGTACAAAATGTTCTAAAAATCAGTAGTGAATTAAACATTAGCACTGGAAAACTTAGATATAGGACAGATAATTAAAAAATAATTCCGAAAATGTAACGAAAATAAAAAAGGAATAAACTTCAAAAATGTAAACTAAAACCGACTCTAATAGCAGAATAATATAATAAAATAACCAGTGCAATGTGATTAATTTGTATTCCTTGATATTAAAGATTCTTTAATCTCAGTTACAAATGACATATTTCGTTAGTTTTAGATTTAACTGCAAACGAATCGATCCCAGACACAATCTTTGCATATATAACTCAAGAATGTCGAAATTGGTATATGCTTATACCGTGTAAACAGACTAAATTCCTATCTTTTCAAATCGTAAAAAACCTAGGAAATCGGCGAATCCACAAAATCTGACAAATTAACTGGATTTGGCCGTCAGAGACAGATAGGAGTTGCTTAAAGACAGCAAATATGACCGTAACATTCGCCTGGCATTTTACACTATATTTGTGTATACTTATGTATCCGCTGAAAATACATACATATATAAATAAACACCAGTCATTATGATTACCAAAATATTGGATCAAATGAAATAATTACTTACAATGAACAATCGCAAATAATAGCAAACAATGAATATTAATAAAACGAAAATTTTCATTTTGCAATGCACTATTTTCAATTTACTTTGTAGCACTTTGTAGGCCTATTTAAAAACAAGAAGAAACTGAAATGGTTCATTGACTCTGGTAGAATTTACGTCAGCTCTAGAAAGATTTGGGAAACAAACAAAAATTCACCATGACAGAATGATGGAAATACATGTGTGTGTGTGTGTATGTCTCTCTCTCTCTCTCTCTCTCTCTCTCTCTCTCTCTCTCTCTCTCTCTCTCTCTCTCTCTCTCTCTCTCTGTGTGTGTGTGTGTATGTGTATGTGTGTCTGTGTGTGTATGTCTCTGTGGTGTGTGTGTGTATGTCTCTGTGGTTTGTGTGTCTGTGTGTGTGTCTGTGTATGTGTGTGATGTGTGTGATGTGTGTGTATGTGCGTGTGTATGTGCGTGCGTGCGTGTGCGTGCGTGCGTGTGTGTGTGTATGTGTGTGAAGGCGTGGATCCAGGAGGTCGAGGGGTCTCGACTCGCCTATTCGTGACGAAACGCGTTTTCCCACTTATTTTAAAACACATTCACTGCTAATATACAACTTCCACTAAAATAGTTGCATGTAGAGCCCTGCAAAAAATCATTGATACGCGCCTGGTATGTATGTACGTTCGTGTGCGTGCGTGTGCAGTCAAACATAAAGCAGCTGCATTAGTAGTACACGTATATTGTATTCTAGAAAACAATTTACCAATAGAAAAATTCATTACAAAACTATCGCTCTGACGTGTGATACATGTGATGTTACGCCTGACAAAAGGCCATTAACAATCCACAGGCTAGAGTATCTGCAATTTTACTCTTGTTAGGTACATTAAGTCACGTAATGCAAAACAACAGGTGCTTGGACGTAAACAAATTCCACTCTTCGTGACTGACATTATGTACATAATTATAATGTATATTTCTGATTACAAAGCTATAATATATTAGGATGTTTTGCTTAATCTCTGTCAAAAATACACTTTAGCAATTTATTTAACTACACGATATATATATACACGAAGATGTACAGATCTTATTCTAGATTTAAAATGCTGTATTCTAGATTTATATTGCTGTATTCTACATTGACAATGTTGTATTATAGATTGGCAATGCTGTATTCTAGATTATACTGTTGTATTCTATACTGACAATGATGTATTCTAGATTGGCAATGCTGTATTCTAGATTGACAATGCTAAAAAATGTCATCGTTAAAGCTGACGTCCCTGGAATATTTTTTATTATTTAAGCATATAGAATAGATGATTCAGTTTTGTTTGGTACATAAAAGGTCCACCACATCGCTATAGTTTCGCTATGCTCGCTTATCTACATTATCTAGGTCAACTACAAACGCAATGGCCAGCTTTGTTTTTCTTCATTTAGCTGGACGCCAGTAGAACTGGGACTTTACGTGATTTGCGCAGGAGCTGAGCTTCTCACGTGATTTTAAACAAATTTAACTGTCTTGATCGAGGGGTCGTCTCATATCTCCAAAACATATTTATATCCATAGAGGTATGATACAACACCTTTCCAGGGGTCGGTGGGGGCATTTGCCTTGAAATTTTGACAGTGGCCAGCGGTTGGCATACGCGTTACATGTAAGAGGGTGTTAATAATTACGTAACGCTCTAGGGGTAGAGGAAGAGGGTGTTGTGTTCGATTTACGTAACATTTTTCAAGACTATATGTTATTTTTATTCATTACTTAGATGTAAAAAGGTGTTTTTTGGAAATGCGCGGCCAGTCTAGGATCGATCCCCATCGGTGGGTATATATAAGGCAATGGTATGTGATATCCTGTATGTGGGATGGTACATATAAACATATCCTTTGCTAAAAAAAAATAATAATAATAATAAATAAAATGTAACGGGTTTCCAAGGCGCGTGTGCAGGGACTTCAGCGGGGTTGGGGTTATAGACTGTGTTGAGCGAAGTTTATATGGGGCCATGCTCTCCCAGAAAATATATTTCAATTTTTTTTAGCTTGGGCAGGTAAGG